>NC_053448.1:61217022-61464201 GCF_007990345.1 Gossypium hirsutum | reverse complement strand
GCAATCTTGTTTCATGTATGGCGTGAAGTAGATCGAAGGTAGCAGATCCTATTTTCCTATATTGGTAGGAAGTGGATCGAAGATGCAGATCTTGTCTTCCCATATTGGTGGCGAAGTAGATCGCAGAAAGCAGATCTTGTCTTCATGTATTGGCGTGAAATAGATCGAAGGTAGCAGATCCTATTTTCCTATATTGGTAGGAAGTGGATCGAAGATGCAGATCTTGTCTTCCCATATTGGTGGCGAAGTAGATCGCAGAAAACAGATCTTGTCTTCATGTATTGGCGTGAAGTAGATCGAAGATATCAGATCCTATCTTCCTATATTGGTAAGAAGTGGATCGAAGATGCAGATCTTGTCTTCCCATATTGGTGGCGAAGTAGATCGAAGAAAGCAGATCTTGTCTTCATGTATTGGCGTGAAGTAGATCGAAGATATCAGATCCTATCTTCCTATATTGGTAGGAAGTGGATCGAAGATGCAGATCTTGTCTTCCCATATTGGTGGCGAAGTAGATCGAAGAAAGCAGATCTTATCTTCATGTATTGGCGTGAAGTAGATCGAAGACAGCAAGTCCTGTCTTCCTATATTGGTAGGAAGTGGATCGACGATGCAGATCTGTCTTCCCATACTGGTGGTGAAGTAGATCGAAGAAAGCAGACCGACGATGGCGGATTTTACCTCCCTGACTACAGTGGAGTACATTGAAGCCAATAACTCTATCTCCCTGCATTTGGCAGTGGAATAGATTGATCGCATCAAGTCTTATCTCCCTAAGCAGTAGTGGAGCAGACCAAAAACACAAATCTCATCCCCATAGAGTCGTAACAGAGCAAATTGAAGCTTAGATCTTATCTTTATGAAGTTACATTGGAGTAGATCGAAGCTACAAGGCATATGTCAGAAAATGTAGTAGATTGAATATAAAGCTACAAGATGCAGTGGATTGGAAGAAGATTATCTGAACCAGAAGAACACCAATGAAGTCGAGACCCAGCAAGACCAGGCAAAATTGGCCTTTCATCATGTCTTTGCTCCATTCCCGTTACACGACAATGAGCAAAGAGGGGCAGCTGTACAGGCCAATTTTGGGCCATCCCCAAAACCCAATAACTAACCTACCCTAATCCAAAAAAAACCCTAAAGCCCATTAAACAAAACAAGCCCAACTATTTCAAAATTTTTCAGCCGCAACTCAGCCCCCAGGTGTGCTGCCGAACCCCTAGGCCAACCATCGGCCACTTTACGCACTACCGCCGTTGCCCATACCCTGCTCCACTATAGCGGCGCACTACCCCCTCGTCCACCACGCCCACGACCTGCAACAGAGACAGAAACAACGGCAAAAGCAGCATGCGAGGGATGGGGGCAAAGAATAAACAAAACAGAAACAAAAAAACAAGAGAAATGAATCGGCTTTAAAAAGCCAAAATCAAGAACAACAAGGGGGTTCTTTTTTTTCTTTTTTTCTCTCTTCGGGGATATATATTTTTTACGAACGAATACACAATAGGCAATACAAAAAAAGCAATATTGGAAGGTGATTTCTCCGATCTAAATCTCCTGGGCTTTCTCTTTGTGATTATTTTCTTGCTTTTTTTATTTCGAGAGTAAATAAAAGAAAAGGGGAACACGAACACAGACGCACACAGAATATACACACACAGAAATATAAAAAAAAGCAATTAAGAATTTGCAAGGGTAATCTCAAGTTTTCTTTCGTTCTTTCTTTCTTTTTTTTTTCTTTTTTGTTTGGTTTAGATCGTCTTTTAGTAGGTAAATCGACTCCAATGAGATCCCGAATACTTTAAGATACAAAAGTAGGGGAGAGGGGTCATGGGGTGTTGAATCTCTATTTTATGAACTTTCTTCGTTTTTTTTAAAAAAATGTATGAGATTTGAAGTTTTATTTTTTCTCAAGTAAAAAAGAAAAATACTTACTAATTTCCTCAAGGCATGGTCGAATACTTACAACAACAGAATCAGGAATTGTTTTGCGCGCCGCTGGACACCAAATCGATAGAGATTCAGCCGCTTGTAAAAGGAACCCTAGCAAATTTAATTTCAAGGCTGCTGGTTTTTGTTAAAATGGATGGGTATTTGAAAGGAAAGGAAGGGAAAAATGGTTTAAAATGGTCTGAAATACAAAACAGTGCTGCCCATGACCATAAGGGTCCGCGCGTGGGCCCGAATAGAAAAATGGATCTGCGCCATGTTGTGTGAATGGGGAAATTGCGCGCTGAATCCTTCCCTTGCGCACAACCTTCAATTTGCGCCCCAATTTCCCTCCCTTATGTTTTAAAATTTAGCTCGCTAATTCATGCGTTGCTTCACTTTGATCCACGATCCAGTTTAGTATTATGGGCCCAGGATATTTTCACTTTTAATCCTTCCCGTGTTTTAGCGTGTTCCAATTGGTCCTTCTCTTTTATATATTTCTTTTTAAAATTGCCCCTAACCTTTTTTTATTTCGATTTTCATCCCTTTTTTGCTTCTCATCATTATTTATTTTAATTCAATATTATTTATACTAATATATTCTATTAACGTTACTATTATTATATTTTAGTATTTTATTGTTTTTCTACTTAATACTACCTGTATATGTTATGTAGTATTATTAAGGGTTTAATATCATTATTTTGTTAGTATTTTGTATATCACCTATGCATTCTTTAAATATATACATTTACACATATATCCTAAATTATATTACACATATTTGTTTTATATGTATTTATCTACGTATATTATGTCTCTATTTTAATATATTTTACATATAGTAGTTAGATATAGTTCTTATACATTTCCATGTACATATTTCTATACCATCTTATGTATATATTTACCTATGTTTTCGTATCTATGAATATATCTTTAATACATATAAGTATATATTTATTATTAATAGATGTTTTCAACATTATTATTATATATATTATGTGAATATTTTAACATTACATTATATATGTATTTATATATATTACGCATATATATATACCCCCCTTTTTTAATATTATATTTTTACACATATATATAGATATACGTACTTATACCTACTTAAATATATTTTTTCACATTTCATAATTCTTATATACTTACATATATTTATGCATATTTTACATCATATACATACTTATATATTTTATACTCTTAAAAATGTTTTTGTATATTGCACATATTTTATAATTCACATACATATATTTTATATTATCACGATTTGTAAATATATAAATACACATTTACATTTTTTATAATATTTACCGATTTTATATATATATACGTACTTATCCATGTTTCATATTCTGTAATTTATATATATTTCTTATTTTATGGTTTTAAATTATACATGCACATATATATATATATTTTACATAATTGTATTCATTGTCATCGTTGTTATTTGGTGTTTGTTTATTTATCCATGTACACTTGTGCTTTTTCTAAAACGTTAGTTCTATTTATTTATTTGTATGCTTTGTTTATGTAATCGCCTCGTCATTTCATTTTGCCTATTGCATTGTTGTTACTCATTTTACTTTGCTCACCTTGTCGCATTCGTTATTGTTTTGTCAAGCATTGACACTAAACACCAAAAGGAAAATTTTTCTAAATAAGGCAATATTTCGCGTTTGGGAACTCGAGAAAACGTGCCCTAACGTGCTGGGTTTCGATTTCTCGTTTGACTAAATAGCCAAATATCCTCTTAAAGCTTCAAAGTATGGTTTCATTAAACTATAAGGTGATCTTGGTTTCGATGGTTAGAGTATCGTGTCCTAACGTGCTGGATGTGATATTCCTTCGGAACAAGAGAATCTTATGTTTCAATTCATGATATCAGATTTTCTTTTAAGGATCGCATTTTTAAAAAAAAACTCTTCAAATTTTTAATTTTCGACACTAAGACACTAATTAATCAACTAGGTACCAATTTTGGGCGTATCGAGGGTGCTAATCCTTCCTCGTGCATAACCGGCTCCCGAACTCATTTTTCTGGATTTCGTAGACCAAAATCGTTGTTTTAATAAAATTAAATCATTTATAAAAAACAACCACTTTTTGAGGTGACCCGATCACACCTCGTCAAAAAAGGGATTGGTGGCGACTCCCGTTTTCATTTTTTAAATCCAAGTCGACCCCGTTTTCATCCAAAAAAATGGTGTCAACACTATCTGTATCACAAAGTCATATAACTAGCCGAGTCAATCCTATATATAGACTTTGTGTATAGAAACTTGTAGCCATATGCTTTGGTGCTATATCTTTATATTATTCACATCTCTCGAAACCAAATTTTTAGCTGCAAGTTGTTAGCCACCTACGCATAAATAAAAACCCAAAATTTTAGTGGTTTTCGTTTGCCATATTATTTAAACCTAAATATAATTTTGCTGACATTTTGGCTACAAAATGACCTACCCGGAGATTCTATGTTTTAAAATATGCATGGATCAAAGGTAACAGTCTTTGCAGAGATATAGGGAGATCAATTCTCAAATTAGATTTCGATAATTTGGTTTCTTATGGGTGTAAGTAAAAGTTGTTAAAGTGTTGTTGACACAAGATGATAAAATCTAAAGGCTTAACATATAGGATTCCGATACAAGTTTAATATAAGGTTAATATACTATTATTTAGTTGTGTTTAGTTTTAATGTTCACTTTAATATCTGAATTTTTTTTTCAATTTGATACTTGAATTTTTGTTCCAGTTAAGTACTTGAGATTGACTTCATTGATACTTGAGTTTTTTTTTTGTTCCAATCTGGTATTTAAATTTAGCTTCAATGTTTATTTTGGAACCTGAGTTTTTTCAATTTGGTACTTGAATTTTTGTCTCAGTTAAGTATTTAAATTTATTTTCAATGTTCAATTTAGTACTTGAGCCATTTTTTGTCCTAATTAAGTACTTAGATTTTTTTTATTAGAACACGTTTCAAACAGTCATCGATACAGATAATTTCATTTTGTCTTGATATCAAACTGAATTTTGAAACTAAATTCAAGTAGCATATGGTATATTAACCTTTTTCACATATATATTTATATATATATATATATCCATACATATGTGATCACGTGATAAATAGTATCAACCTTTTTCTTTTGGACACTAAAATTAAATGGTGTTGAAAAGTTATCCATACTGTCAAAGAGCCAACTCTTAGTTGAGACTTGAGAGTATCATTAGTAATCACCATAGCTTTATGAGAAAATGAAAAAGTGACTTAACCTAAGAGTGGGAAAAAGGACTTTGGAAGTTGTGTGAAAAGAAGGGAAGGATCCGAGAGAATCAATCTTAGTTGGTGAAATTGCTTTAAAGATTTGCCTTAAAATAAAGCTTTAAGAGCTGCATGATCGAGCATAATGAAAAATATTAAGGTGAGTTTGGATGGGCGGTGCGTTTACTTCGGTTAGTGTAAAAATAGCGGTGGCGGTAAAATTAGACACTGTAACGATACTGTAAGGTAAGACAAAAAGGAAACTAAACGCACCGTCCATCCAAACTCACCCTTAAAAAGCTATATTCAAAAGTTATTTATGTTTGATTCTTTCCTTCTTCATGTAAGCAAACAATAGAGGAGAAGAGAAAGTCTTTAATATTTTTGTTATCATTAAAATATTGATGATAGGAATTAAATATTGAATGGTTTTAATGGGGCACGAATTGATGTTTAAATCATTTAATGATTTTTTTTTATTTTTCGTGTTCTTTTTACAGTTTATGTTCAAAGTTTGTGGCTAATCCTCTCAATAATACTTTCTTCAAATTCAAATTCGAGTCGCCCTTTAAAAATGGCATGTAACTTACTAGCACTAAGAGAAAGAAAAATGATAATTTTAATTGATTCATACATATATTTTAAAGTTATAAAGATAAATTTAGCCCTTAACGTTTACATCTTTTGTCAAATTGACCCTTATTCTTTTTTGAGCTAAATTTGATCCTCAACTTTTAAAAAATAGTCGAATTTAACCATCAACCTTTTAAAAAAAGTAGAATTGTTGTTTTCAATAGAAATACTCACTAAAATGTTATTTTTTTAAACATGACTAATCACATGTACGTCATGCTATTGTTTTGAATTTTATGACATTTTTATAATTTTTGAATATTTTAATAATTTTAAATTATTTTTCGATGTAACATATAAGACAAATAATGTCATGTTAACATGAAGTACACGTGAATCGCCACATGACTTACCATGCCAACATCGTTAAAAAAGTTATGGTTTTAGTCAGTATTTTTGTTAAAAAAACAAATTGACACTTTTTTAATAAGTTAATGGTCAATTTTGGCTAAAAAAAAGAGAGAATAAATGTCAAATTCAAAAAAGATGTGAACGTTGAAAGCTAAATTTACCATGACTATATAAAATACAATATTTGAATAGACTTTTGTCAATATTTCAAATGTGAAATTCTTTTCATTATAATAACTTTAATCCTTTTATGAAAGAAAAAACAAAGATTAAAGGGTTAGTATCTCGTAGATAATTAATTAAGTTTTTTTTTTTAAATTTCACAAATAGAATAAAAAACTATCATTTGCGTCATTCATTTAGCTCGTGCTTCTTCAACTAAAAAAAAAATCACTCTTACTATACCAAATAATTATCCAAGATTAGATATCATTAATCAATAAAAGAGATTCTTCTTTTTTAAGACATATCTAAGGATTATTATCATGTAATTTTTTTTTTAACTTCGTAGGTGAGATTAAAACATCATCACGTGCTTAAGTTATTATTAAGAAAAAAAATATAAAACGAACAGTTAACAAATGTTTAATTCTGCATGTTCCCACGCATTGTTTATTTGGTCACGGATACGGTATTCGTTCCATTGGGGAACTCAACTCCTGTTTCTCACGGCATTTTTTTTGTAAAGGATGCGTATCGATATCTCTCCGACCAACACGAGGCTAGAATACCCGCAACTACCCTTCGCGTGAATTGGAAAGCCTTATGGAAAATCCGGCTTTTCTGATCTTCCTTTGGAAACTGTGCCGCAACTACCTCCCTCTCCGGATAGAACTGTGTTTTCGGAATATTACAAGGAACTCCAATTGTCCATTGTGTGATCGCATGGATGAAAACATTGACCACCTGTTCCGCACATGCTCTTTCGCCAGAGCTATATGGTTTGGTTCTCAATACTCCATCCGGTCGGAATACTTGGGAGTAGCGGATATACGAGAATAGATCCTTCAGTGGGTTCAACAATACTTAAAATCTGACCTCTTCCACCAAACATGTACAATGAATGGATCCTAAATATTCTTTGGCAACTATGGAAGCATCGCAACTGAGTTTGTTTCAACAATCAGACTGCTAATCGTATGGCACTGCTCCAAAGTGTACAATGTTGTTCACAACAGTACCAAGTCCTCTTACGATCGGACAAGCCAAATCCCTACATTTAAACCGGCCAAATCGAACAACCTGAACTGGAAACTCAACTTTTCCCCAACAATTCACCCTTCTCGATCATACCGGTCTTCATTCACTCCAACACAACACATACTTTTGGGGCAGCAGTACTAATTGTTGGGTATACTCCTGTTCCAACATGCATGTCCACATATTACCAAGGTCATTCAAAACTACACAGCCAGCTACTCCTAGCTCGAATGATCTTACTCAAGCTAAAGCACATTGGGATCCAATTAACTCAACTGCATTGTCCCAACCGAAAATGGTATCCACTATTCCGAGGCAAAGTACTGGTCAGTGGAAGATCGAGCCCATCCATCAGGATATTAAATCGCTTCAGGAAGGAATAAGCTTTGAAATGTCAACCGGAAGGCACATGCTACATCGCAAACTCTATCACCTAGCCTATCGTCGCATAGTTACTCAATCCTTTAGGGATTGGGCTAAATAATAATCACTCTATGCAGTTTATGCTTTTGTTATCTTACCAATAAAAAAATTCTGCATGTTGTATCAAAAGAAACTTCACCAAGTAATTATAATTAGTTCACATGTACCAAGCTCTTATTTTTTTTATAAATATAATGCCTTAAAAAAATCTAGTAATCTTCAAAACTATTATGAACTTTAAAAGCTTTTCTTCTTCATTCGAAACCAAAAATCAAAACGAAAATTTAAAATTTTAATTACTTTTTAATTACTAAAAGTAATTAAAAATTTAAAAATAGGATGATTTTGTATGCAAATAAATGTTAACGAAAAAAAGCTGGCAAAAACATAGGTACACACAGCGAAGAAACCTCTGGCAAACTGCGGGCTTACTTTGTAGCCCGTAAGCCATAAGAATCCTGCAGAATATATATAAAACGACACCGCTTATTTCACTACTGACGAGGAAAAAATAAATTGGCACTACAGGGCCCAACCGGGTTCGAACCGGTGACCTCTTGATCTGCAGTCAAATGCTCTACCACTGAGCTATGGACCCAAGCTGGTATACGAGTTAAAAATAATTTATATATAGCAAATGTTAAGCACACTTGACACATGATATATATTTTTTTATGTTTTTTGGTCTCTCTCAAACTTGTTTCTTTGGTTCATCATCGCTAGGGAATAACAACATAGAAAGCAATAGGTTTTCCAATTTCAAAAAAATAAAGGAAGCTTGTTGCAAGAAAATATAGCAGTATTTAATTAATAAGCATTGTATCAAATATAACAATATATAACTAATAAGTGTTGGGTGCAATGGTAAGACACGTTTCAATTTTAACGTTGAAAGTTTTAAACTTGGAAATGACAGAAGGTCAGTCATAAATTTCGAACATGAACTATAAAAAAAAATAGTAATATATAGTCTAGTACAAACCAACCCCTCCTGTGAAGCTATTAGCTTTGTAGAGTTGTAATAAAGAACATAATTATTTTTGGATCCAAGATATATATTCAAGGGTAATTCTCCTTCGAGGGTTCTCTTTTTTCTCCGTCGTTTTCTTTATTAAGCTCAAATACTATACTTTCTTCATAATATCCATTTTTTTATTGACATAAGCATCAGAATTCGTCTAAAATACAAATTCTAATAAAGTAAGTACTCTTTAAACTCACGTTTATCTTGTAAATACCCGAACGTATTCACGTTTATCTTTAATAATATATTTACAATTAAATATAATAACTAATTGTTGAATTTCTTCATACATGTGAGCTTTTGAGACAAAACTGACGATGAATTTGGATATATTCACGCATGCATCATCCCTCCTAATTTGCATTGTATTATTTTAAAATATTATCACCTTCGAAGTTGAAAATAAAAATATTTAAAAAGAAAAATAGGATATCGATTCAATAAACCAATCTTAATTAAATAAAAAAATATTTTTAAAATCTGTCAACAATGTGCTTTTCTTTTCTTTTTTCTTTTTAAAAATTGCACTAATATAAGCAAGAGCATAACAAAATCATGGGTTTTTAATTAGTTGGGTAAAATATTGCGGCCTAACTCAGAGCCTGCTATTCGGTCCAAGCTAGCAGACGCTGGATCTTGGTTTGTCGTTTTCCAAAGGGACAATATAATTTTTAACCCCTGAACTTAACAGTTAGTTCACTTTAGTATTTATATATATATATATTTGTTCACTTTAATACCTAAATTTGGCAACTAGATTTATTTTGGTCCCTAAAATTTAGTTTCGTCGAGATTTAATGACGTGACTAGTATTCTTGAAACATGATTGGATTGGTCCGTTGAATCGAGATTCGATCAGTATACTAATCCAAACAAAAGGCTAAACCAATTGAATAAGAAACTGCTTGAAATCGATAAAAATAAAAAAAAGTGAGACAAAAACCAATTGTTGAACTAGTTTAGTAAATTATTTATTTTTATATTATTATGAATATTTATTTATTTATTTATTGTTGGTTTAACTATTAAACCAATCAAACCAATTGAATCGCAGAACCAATGGTTTGACTAGTTCAACCATTGGTCTAGTTACTAGAATACTGTATAAGATACTTTAAGATTGTGCCACATCATCACTAGAACATATATATATTAATTTTCAAGTGATGAATCATCGAACTTTTATATTTTCAAATCCAAGACCAAAACATATTTAGTTGCTAAAGTGAATAAACAAATCTAAATATCAAAATAAACCTAATTACTAAATTTAAGAGCCAAATATTATATTATCTTTTTTTTAAATAGAAATGTGATTTGCATGTATATATATGCGTCATATATAATTTAATTCAATAAAACATGGGGCTTTCCTGCCTCGGCTGCCTAAAAGAATTCGTGTTGCCTACCATGATTTGATTAATAAATTATTCGGTTTTAAATTGATATTAAGCAATCTAAATTTTATTCTCATCAAAATATTAATGTGTTTCGGTTCATTTTGTTTCATAGTTAATACTATAATTTGTATTGTTTTGATATAATTTTTTTTATATTTTAAAAATGTAAAGAAAAATCCTTATAACTTATTCAATTCAATTAATAATATTAAATATTAAATATTTGAATGTATATATTTTTTATTAAGTATAAATTAGACAATATATAAATATTTAAAAATACAATAAATCAAAAATAGTAAATTGAAGTACATTAGTATTGATAGTAATGGTATCAAATAGTGGCGAAGCTAGAAAAAAAATAATTTTAGGGACGGAAATTAAATTATATATATTTACAATAGTAAAAATGTAATTTCATCATTTTAATAGCTTATATTTTTATAATTTTTAAAGGGTTAAATAAAATTTTTATCATTTTTAGACGACCAAAATATAATTTTATCATTACTAATTTAAAATTTTATAAATTATAAAAAAATAAATTAAAAATTTACTATTTTACTCCTACTATCCTAGTGTTGTTATTTAGAGGAGTCTATGAATTTAATTGAAGTTTTTTTGCATATATAACAATATAAAATTGAAAATTCGTTTCATCATTTAAAATATATTTTTATATTTTATTTTTTGAACAATAAAATTCAAGAATAAAGCTACTAGCTTCCTTTTGGTCACTATTTTATTGCGACTTGTGGCCTATACTCTTTTTTTTTATTTTTATTCTTTTTGTTTTAAATACTGGCCATCCACTGAATTACATTTATCAGCATTTGTTAATCTCACAATTTTCATAACTATTTAATTAGAAATGCATCTCTCGTGGCGGCTCCTAACACTAAAATGCTTTCCCTCGTCTGTATATGATTGCATGCATGAACCCTACTACACCTTTTTTTATTTTTTATTTTTTTAGTATAAGCAATTTTATACCCAAAACAGTAAGAATTTGGCTTGATTTAACTTTAATTTAAAAAAATAATAATTTAACGACTTAATGTGATTATTAAATATGAGAATAACAGACAAAAGAGCTCATGCTAACACCCTTTTGAGGATTTCGTTTTTAATATGACTTTGAACTCTTGTGATTATATATAATATTTGCACTTACAAGAATCTCATAATTAAGATGTTTTAATATTATTTTTTTTATAATATAACTTTCTACTCTTTGTGCTTATACATCATCTTTATATGAGTTAGGCACTGGGCAATAATTTCCTTCCCATTTGCATATATTTTGCCTTTTTGATATTTGGAGGATAAGTAGTACAACTTATTATGGGTTGGGTCATCTTGTTTGAAGGTTCATTGAAAAAGTAAAAGGATTTGAATAAAAATATAAACTTGAAAAATGAGTTTGGTTAAAAAAGAGACCCATTTAGAGTTTTGGATAAGTTTTTTTTTGCCCAGACTCGGCTCGGCCCAACCTGAATTTGTAAAAAAAAGAAAAGAAAAGAATTTGATGCTTTTTGCTGTTGTTTGCACTATTTTGCTGCTATATTGTCACTATTTTGGTGTCGTGTCGCTATTATATTACTAATATTTTATTGTTATTATTTAGATACTGTATAACCCTTATTTTATTATTAATTTTCTACTATTTTACAGGCATTTGTTTGCTAAGTTACACTTATCTTAATGTTATTTAAGTATAAATAAATTTTTAATTTATTTTTAATTTGTTGAGAAATATTTATTTTAATGTTTTTAGTGTATTTGATATATTATATTTTAAAATTTATTTTTATATAAAAATAAATACGGGTGGGTCAGGCTGAATTTGAGCAATTTTTTAGACCCATTTTTTGGTCGGACCTAGAAAATAGAACTAATTTTTTATTGAAGCCTGACCAAACCCAACCTGACCTAATCCATGATCTCCTCTACTCAGTAATTATACATTTATCTAAATTTAAATGCTAGAAATTAATATAAATTAATACATTTAAATCATGAACGGAGATACATGTTCTAGAAAACTTCACAAATAATGTTAAAAGGATAGACATTTTTTTAAGGTATACTAAAAGATTAAGAACAAGTATTAAAAAGGATCTCACGTGGCAATTTGTGAAATAAATTTTTTTTTAATTAGCAATGACTCAATGTATCAAATACCAGTCCATCTAAAAATAGATTAGAATGTTATTTAATTTGATACATGAATTTAGATTTCGTTAAGATATGGTGGTTGTGACATTCTATATTGTGCCATAATCTTTTAAAATTTTAATATACTATAATCTCATAATGTTACATCATCATCAAGGGCAAAGCAAGGAATTTTGTTTGAGGAGGAGGCAAAGTTAAAAGTTTTGTATAAAAAATGCTTAAATTAGATTATTAAATTTTCATAAAGGATATAATTATCTCTTTTTTTCATTTAATAAAAATGTTAAAAAAGCCTAAATTGAATCTTTCAATTTTGGGAAGGGGCTAAAAAGTAATTTTTTATTTATCCAGTTGGTCTCCTACCTGCCCCTTTGGCTACACCTTTGGTCATTACACCTTAGTGGAATACAGATTAAAGGATGAAATTGGAAAAAAAAGATTACCAAAATTCGAGACTAATATGGACAGAAAAATTTTAGAAACCAATTTGAAAAATGTTACTAACTTCAGGGACTATTGTTGCTTTAGCAAGCATTAAGCTTTAATTCGAGGGGTTGAGCTTCGGAGAAATTGACGGGGAGTTGAAATGTTGAATTATAGAAAAAGTCCCGACGTGGAGAAAAGCAATTGGTCACAGAAAGCAGAGGAAAGTACGGGCGGCGTACCGTGTTTTTGTGTGTGCGTGTGTTTTTTTACAGTTTTAACTCTTAAGCCGAAAAAGTCACCTAATATATCAGGCTGGTCGACAAAAACCTTCTTACCTTCTTTATTAATTTTAAGGTTTAATGATAAATTCAGTCATTAATGTTTACATATTTTATCAAAATAGTTTTAATTATATTTTTAAACTTTTTTAGGCATCAACCTTTATTTTTTTAATTATTTTTTAACAAATTTGATAAAAGTACTATTAAAAAAGTTAATAGATTTGATGAAAATATTGAATGTGTGCATTCTTTTTGAAACTTTTTTTTAGATAATTATGTAAAAAAAAAGAATAAAGGTTGATGGCCAAAAAATTTTAAAAATACAATTAGGACCATTTTGATAAAATATGTAAATGTTAGTGGCCAAATTTATTATTAAATCTAATTTTAAGGTAAACTATACTAATCACCCATTTTTAACACTCAATTATAAAATTTAATAAAATAATCACTTAATTATTATTTTTTCACTAGCATTTAAATGACCAATGAAAATAGGAATTGTCAACTTTAAAATGAGCATATAATAATAATTTTAACCTTCAACCTATATATATTATATTATTTTATTTTTATTTTTTTAAATTAATGAATTAATTGAACGAGTGTTGAAGTTTTTTGTGTTAATCAAATATGATAATAACGAAAACAATAACAAAAGCAACTCAATTGAATCAATGTCGAACAATTTAACCATGAATCTTATGAAATTGATAAATAGTGAACTAAGGAAGACCGAGTCATCTCAACCTTCAATATTCAATAAGCAATGAAGAACCAAAGTATCGAGAGAAAAGAATGAGTAAATTAAGGTGAAAATTATGACTTTGGGTTTTTGGGTGTTCCAATTTTGGTTTTTTTTTTCAAATGTAGTTGATAATTTTTTTTTTAGTTTTTTAGTTTTTTAAAACTATAAAAAAAGTATCAAATTACACAATTTGTAAATATTGAGGACTAATTTTTTTAGAATCAAGACTAAAGTGACACAATGTATAAATATTTGAGGCATAAAGTTGTTATTATGTCATTTTTAAAAGTTGAAACGTTATCTTTTCGTTAGTCATTTAGCAACTAGTGATAAAAAAATTTTTGAATAGTTAAATAACATTTTTTAACTTTTCCTAGTTAAGAGATTAAAAAAGAAATTTATTAATAGATAAAATATTAACTGTAAATGTAGTAAAATATTAAATAAATTGAGATAGAATAATATTTAGTCTCTAAATTTGATCATTTTTCACATTGGTCATTGAATTTTTTTGTCCACATTATTAGTCATGAAACTTGACAGTTTTTTTCAGTGATATTTGCGTCATATAATTACTTGAATTTAAAAAATGTATAATTTATTAATATTTTAAATAAATATTGGTATTTTTATATTTTATATAAATATTTCAAAATTTCCAGGTGATGATGCGGCACAATCCCAAAAAGCCGCATCATACCTGTCGAAAGCATTTTTTTGAAAAAAAACAAAAATTTTAGGTTGTCGACTTTAAATAATTAAAATAAAAATTGGAAGTTGCCACCAATCTTTTATTAAGGTGTGATTGGGTCACCTAAAAATGAATTTGGTCTACAAATTTTAGAAAAACGGGTCCGGGAGTCGGTTACGTATGAGGAAAGATTAGCACCCTCATTACGCCCAAAAATTGGTACCTAGTTAATTAATTAATGCCTTAATGTCGAAAATTTAAAAATCGTAATCCTTAGCAAAAACTTAAAAACGTTACGTATTAAGACCCTTATCATTTCAGAGAAATAAAATACCACACCCAATACGTTAGGGCACGACATTCTAATTTTCCCAAAAAATGAATTAGGGCAAAATACTAGTGCAATAAAAAATGTAAAAGAATACCCATTTATTCAAGATTTAAGAAATCGTGGCACAATTCCTCTAAAATCCCAAACTCAGAATATTTCCTTTATTATTTTTAAAAAATATTCATTTCGAGAAATCAATGGGTCACATCCAATACGTTAGGATACAACGTGTTGAATTCCTAATAATGAGTTCTTATTTTTTTGATTAAAGAGAAATGCTCAATTCTTAGATTTAACGAAGAAAATCGGAACTCAATACGTTAGGGCTCAATTTCCTTGAAAATCCTAAATACAAGCACTATCTCAATTTTGAAAAGTTTGAAATCGAGTAAAAAAAATGATGTAATGTTATATTGAATGCATGTATAAATATTGCAATAACAAATAACAATAATAAATACGACAATTGTATATAAATAAGATAAAGAAATAAAAATTAAAGAAAACCAATAATATGCAAAGTATCAAATAAATGAGCAAAGAAAAATATGAAAACATAAATCAACAAACATATAAAAAATGAAGAAAATAAAGTACATAATATATACATTGAAATTATGGAAAAAATATAAATTTTATATAAAAAATATATTTATATATATAATACATTCATGAGAATTAAGAAAAATATACATATAGAAATTATAAAATATGGATAGAAAGTATAATATATATATACGTACATATATATATAAGTTAATAAATATATAGATCATAAAGATAATGATTACATATATATATATATAGAAATTATAAAATATGTAAAGAAAGTATAATATATATACGTACATATATATATAAGGTAATAAATATATAGATCATAAAGATAATGATTATATATATATAGAGAAATTATAAAATATGTATAGAAAGTATAATATATATATGTACATATATATATAAGGTAATAAATATATAAATCATAAAAATAATAATTACATATATAAACTTAAAAAAGGAAAAAGAAAATATTTTGAAATTAATTAATTCTAAAATGTGATAAAAAAATTAGGGCAAATTCACAAATAATTGAAGTCTCAAGGACCATATTGAACGTGCAAAGAATGCAGAGGGGCTGGAAAGGAAATTATCCCTTCTCCTCTAAACGACGCTGTTCAAATTAGACCAAATTGAAATAAAAATAAATAAAAGGGTAAATTAAAAAAAATAAAAAAAAACTTAATTACAAAAACATTAAAAGGCGGAGGGGCTAAATAAAATAAATAAAGAAAATTCGCAGTGGTATCACCTTCTCCTTTTTTTAAAATCGTAAATAAATAAAAAATAATCGAAAGAAAAAAATAGTAAGCCACCTTTAAAAAACTGCCAATTGTTCTCTTTTTTTATTCCTCCTCCTTTTTCCTTTTTTTTTACAATGAAGGAAGGGGCCTCTATTTATAGTTGAGCCTCCCAAAATCTAACGGTACAGATCAATTACATCAACGGTGAAGATTAAAGGGTATCTACAAATTAAATCTCTAAGATTACAAAATCACATCTTCTAAGATTACATATCATATCTAAGATTGCATATCCTCGAATATTATGTTTTCATATGTGAGTCCGGGCTAAATTTGGGTATTACAATACCTTAACATAATCCAAGTTTATGGACCAAATTGAGAAAAAGTACTAAATGCCGAGACTTAAAGCAAACTAAAAAAAGTTCAAGGACCAAATTTAGAGACTAAACTATTGCTTTATTCCATTCATAAACTAATTTATTTTAATTTTATAAAATACAAAATATAAATAATCTACAATTTTTTAATTTTAATTTTAATTTTATAAAAAAATTCAAGTGATGATGTTGTACATTCTCAAAGTAACACGTTACCATACCTTAACATAATTGAAGTTTATGGATCAAATTAAGAAAAATTATCATATTATGAAACTAAAAACGAACTAAAAAAAATCAAAGGACCAAATTGAAAAATTACTAAATTTAGAGCCTAAATTGTTGATTTATCCAATTCATATTCAAATCAAATCGTAAAATTCCGGACAGAGATGGCCAATATATTTGAAAAGATAGTGATGAATACAATTCATGCAAGCAGCTTTTTTTCTTTTTTTTTCCTTCTTTTTTTCAAAAGGTCCAACATGAGATTTTTAAGACTTGAAAATGGGTGTGGAGTCAAATTTCCGACATTCTTGAATTCCCCCCAAGTCTTCCTTTCTAGTCCTATAAATACCCTCTTAAAATTTCATCAATCTCCATACAAATTTAGCTCATACATATACATACACACATATATACACTAAGAATTATACACCTTGCTTATATAGATCCCGAGAGAGCTACAAAAAATGGGGGTTTTCCTGTTATTTCAAATTTTTTTCACCATAGCCACCATAAGTTTTTCTCTTCATTTCTTCTCCACATTGATATTCTCATGCTGGGTTCTACCCATTAGAGCTTACAAAAAGATTAAAAAAAATGGATTTACAGGTCCAATCCCTAGTTTTCCAATGGGAAACATCACAGAGATGAAAAACAGTATGAATATAAACGTTTCTTCTTCACTTAATGTTGTTTCCCACGATATACACTCCACTGTGTTTCCTTATTTTGCTCGTTGGCAGAAATCATATGGTAAGTTTTTTTTTTTTTCTAAATTTGGTCCTAAACAGTATATGGCTTATGATTTTACGGCTTGTTTGAGCTTGTGCTTTTGTGTTGCAGGGAAATTGTTCATATACTGGCTGGGGATGGAGCCGTTTTTGTACGTTGCAGAACCGGAGTTTTTAAAGAACATGTCGGCGGGAGTGTTGGGAAAGAGTTGGGGGAAACCCAAAGTGTTTAAACATGATAGGGAGCCTATGTTTGGAAGTGGGTTGGTGATGGTTGAAGGAGATGAGTGGGTTCGCCATCGCCATGTTATTACGCCTGCATTTTCTCCTTCTAACTTAAAGGTATTATTATCCTTCGTATTTTCTCTCCTTTTTATCTCCTTACAAATTAAAAGAACAAATGCTTAAAGTAATATTTAATCCCTAAGGCTTTGGCCCTTCATTTTTTTTTTGTCCATATTAGCCGGGGAATTTGTTAGTGATTTTTTTCATGGATTTTGTTAAGATACGATAATATGACATTTTAAGATTATGTTATGCTATCACCTAAAAGTTCTTTAATAAATTTTTAATTTTTTTAAATTTATATAAAAAATTTAAATTCCATAATCTCAGTGTTATGCCATTATTCTTGAATGGAATCCAAATTTAAGGATTAAATTAAGAAATATCGTCAAATTTTAAGATTAATAGAGAAAAAATGTTTAGGGACTAAATTAAAAAATTATCAAATTTAAAAGACTAAATGTTAATTTATCCGAAAACAACTTAGGCTCCATTGTGTACACCGCGTCTCTGAAAAGCGTAAAAGTCTAACTTGTAAAGTAGAAAACATTTGTTTTCAAAACCAAACGGGTCATTCAACACAACAGGTTAGTTCTTCAATTTATTAATTTGAATGGTTTTGATGCAGTTGGATTAAATAATTAATTAAAAATTTATAACAGTAAAACATTTAAAAATTAAAATAAAAAACGGTTTAATTTATTATTTAATTCATCAATTCAATCTAACTCATTTGATATTTCTTCTCAAATAAAATTTTCAACTAATTTTAATCCAACCCATCGTATCCTATGAGATTCAAACAACCATAATTATATATTCATGTAAAGTTAACGGAACAATTAATACACAAAAATAAAGTAAAAGTTTGCAGGAAAACAAGCATTTTTCTTTTTGTTCAAAAGCACGAAAACATGCATTTATACCTAACATTGGACCTGGTCCTATGTATATATATATATATATAAAATTAATACATGAAGCCATTTATTTATTTATAAATAAAATTAGTTGTATATATTTTTTTAAGAAATCCAAAAGTTTTGAGTTATCATTACATGAGGTGATTACAAAATATAAATTTTTTAAAAAGAATTTTTAGGTCGATTGGATCTTAACTCGATTGATATGAGTATTATTTTCAATGTAGGAGAATGTAGATTTGAGTGCGGTAAAACGTATTATCCTCCTATTTATAGGTTAAAGGAGACTATGAATAATTCTATATATTATATTAAAAAAAATAAATATGATCAAAATTTATAATAAAATTAATAAAAAAATACTCTAATTTTTTTGGTACATTTAGTTAGTTGATAATATTAACACTAAACAAATCATTATATTTAAAACATGGCACGATTAAAGTAAAGATGCATTGCAACGGATAGAAAATAGCTGCAAAAGATATTTTTGATCTTAAAACTATATTATAGACTGCGATATTGATAGTGGAAGAGAATTAGTCATTATTGTATGTGATAGATATCTTGTTTCTAATAAAGAAATATATATAAATTAAAAGTTGTATTCGTTAAGATGACATTACATCCGTGTATAGATTTATATATTTAGGGGTATTATCTTTTTCAACATCTCTTATTCCTTTTACTCACTTTAAAGAGGTCTTATTTTTTTATCAAGGTTTTATTTTCAAGTTTAAATTTTTATTAATTATTCCTTCTGTCTAGGCAAAAATGTAATAGTAATTATTTATGGAGTCAAATTTTTTAAACTTTGATCTCAATTATTTTAAATGTTTTAACTAATTAAAGAATAAAAAACTAAGTAAAAAAAAATACCATTACAAGCCAAATTGAAATTTTTTGACCATTGCTAACTATTCTAACACATACGTATAAACTCCTTCCTCAATACTTCAATAACCAAACAAAGCATAGAGTGCATTAACAAATTGAAATTTGACTATTCATTTTTTGTTAGGGTATTGAGTAAATCACATTACATTACATTCTTATAAAGAATTTAAGTTTGATTTTTGAAGAAAATATTATTGTAAGGGTAGCCACGAACTTGAATTTTTTTTTTAAAACGAACATTAAAGGATACATTAGTCATTAAAAATATATTTGATAATAACCCTGATGAAATACATTTTGCTTTGATAATGTAGGCTATGGCAAGCTTGATGGTGGAACCGACAACGAAGATGCTAGACCAATGGGCTACTCTAATAAGCTCTGGTTATCTCGAAATCGACGTCGAAAGGGAAATCACAACGACCGCAGGGGAGATCATCGCGAGGACCAGCTTCGGGTTGAGTTACCAAAATGGGAACAAAGTGTTTGAAAAACTAAGAGCAATGCAAATCACACTTTTCAACTCCAACCGTTATGTTGGCGTTCCATTTAGCAAATGGATGTGCCCTAAGAAAAACCTAGAAGCCAAGAGACTCGGAAAAGAAATCGACCAATTGCTTTTATCTATAATCGATGCTCGTAAAAAGAGTTTGGATATTGGGACGTCCCCTCAGAAGGATTTGTTGGGTTTGTTGATGGAAGGTAGCCTCGTTGACGGACGGTCGGGGAAGAGCTTGACAGCGAGGGAGCTTGTCGACGAGTGCAAGACTTTCTTCTTCGGCGGCCATGAAACCACTGCATTGGCACTCACTTGGACATTGTTGCTTTTGGCCATGTATCCCGATTGGCAAAACCAATTGAGGGACGAAATTAAACAAGTGATTGGAGATGGAGAGATCGATTTCACTAAGCTTGCTGACTTAAAGAAGGTAAATGTCTTTACTATATCTATATATTTAGATATATACTTATATTAAGCCTAACTGAGTTGATGTCACAAGTCATCTTAGCATCAAGTCAATCAAAAAATTATTGAAAAATCTTTACATTTACAAAATTACAAATATAACATAAGACTATTTGCCTTTTTCGTATTTTTATATAAAATTAATAAATTTTCACACATCATAAGTTTTAAACCTTACATATTGTGTGCATTCATAACTTCTATTCATACATATATTTTTTTGTTTCTACTATGGTAACCCAATTTTGAGGAAGTGATATTGCAAATATTAATACTACTATTTTTCATCAATAAAATTCAAATTCAAAAATCTATTTAAGTGACCTTATTAAATAGTGGCAGATCTTGGGGGTTAGCAGGGGCCCAGCCCTCCTAAAAGTAATAAAAAATTAATTTAATTATTTAAAAATTATAAAAATATAGATTATTAAAAATTAAAATTTAATTTTGGCCCCCTAATTTTTTTTTCTAATTTCGCCCTTGTTATTAGACTCTTTTAAACTTGATCCAAGTGACTTCTATTATAATTCTTTTTCCATTCTCCTTCATTTCTAATCAATTTCTTCATTAATTTTCAAGTGTACATGTGTTTCCCAAGTCATAATATGAAAATTTTTATAAGCGAAAGTTAAAATATATATGTATATATATCCCATATGTCAAAGGTCAAAGTTCAACCATTTGGGAGTCCTTTGACACTTCAACTGTGGCAAGTGGTAGCTCCCCACTAGTTTTGAATTGGTTCTAAACTCTAAAGTACCAACGAATTCCACATGGAGTTATTTATTTATTTAATTTTGGAATTTTTCTCTGCCTTCTTTTTCTTTTTTGAGAATTTAGTTTTGGGTGAATAATACTAAGTGGCTATGACTTGTAGATGGGATGGGTGATGAAAGAAGTGCTAAGACTATACTCGCCAGCACCAAATGCACAAAGACAAGCAAGAGAAGATATAAAGGTGGATGATATTGTTATCCCTAATGGAACCAACATCTGGATCGACGTCGTAGCAATGCACCACGATCCAACATTATGGGGCGATGATGTTAACGAGTTTAAGCCAGAAAGGTTTAAAGATGATCATTTATATGGTGGGTGTAAACACAAGATGGGATTTTTGCCATTCGGATTCGGAGGTAGGATGTGTGTTGGAAAGAATTTGACAATGATGGAATATAAAGTTATAGTAACACTTATGCTCACTAGGTTTTCCTTCTCCCTCTCATCAAATTATCGCCATTCACCTTCCATTTTGCTTTCTTTAAGGCCTAGATATGGACTGCCCCTCCTAGTTAAACCCCTCTAAGCAATTCTTTTCCATCCTTTTTTAGATTAAAAAGGTGAACTTCAACCTTAAAACCTTAGTTACAGATATTAAAAATGTTACATTCAAATTCATTGTATTCTTTCTTTATATTTGTTTCTTTGCACCAGCATTAAGGTGTTCAAATCTGTATTATCCATGTTGAAATTAAAAAAATGTAAAATTCGATTTCTCTAAATTATTATTATTTTTTGGCCAGATGAATTATTCATTATTGATATTATTGAAGATCAAGATCTTATGAGACATAACTATTTACCTCCTTAACTAAGACATTTCTTTGGTTGATGATACTTATATCATTTCTTCTTTTGATTTTTTTTTTACACTTTTATAATTTGTTTTCACTGAGAAATCATAAATAACAAAAATATTAATCGAAATGTAGAGTTTTAAGGGTGGTATCATTTTTTAATTAGGGTATGGGTACCTATTAATATATTTATAACTAATAATGTTTAAATTTTGCATTTGAGAAAATAAAATGAGAATAAATTTAAATTCACTATTTCAGAATATAATGAATTAAAAATAGATCTTTACCACGATTATTACACCTGCAGAAATAATAATCTAATTGAATTGATCATGAAAAATAAGGTGTTAATACAAGGATCATATTCTACTACAGTATAATGCAAAGAAAATAATAAAAGTAATGAATATCGTTGCCTATTTTTTATGTATAGAAAGTAATTTTCAATTTCAATTACAATTACGACCAATTTAAAAAAAAATAGGAAAAAACCGTAACTTCGACACAGTTTTGCTGCTATCCTGCTATTATAAAAGTTTGTTTTTTTAAACAATGAATGGAAATTTTTCATTCATTGTTTTGAATGAATTGTAATTAAATGATATGTGATTTTGGGGCAACAATCACTTTTTAAAAAAGAATTAAAACATTAAAATACCTGGACTTCGTTTCATCACCATTAAAGCTACGGCGTGCGAACGACCAGGTTCAACAGATATGATGTATACTGAAGAATTTGTTCTTGGAAGAAAAAGAATAATCTATCTCAGTGAAACCTGCAGATGCATTTCAATGGCGACAACAGTGTTATTTTTACCAAATAGGAGCCCTGTCAGGAAGATTGTAGGTTGTAGGTAAAAGTAGCATTGAGACCATGTAATAGAAATTAGATTACATTTTGCTCCCTCTAATAAAAAAATGAGCAAAATTAGTCATTGTACGTTACATTAAAGAGTAAATTGGTCCTTTTCATTAAAAAATTCATCCATTTCTATTATTAAAAATGGACAAATAGTGATACATGCATGCCACGTATAACTCATGCTGATGTACAAAGACCCGTTTTTAACCATAGAAATACATGAAATTTTTAACAGAATAATCAATTTGCTATTTGATTTAACATGCGAGGCCCACTTTGTCCATTTTTCGAGTAAAATGTGTAAAATGCAATCTAACTCCTAATACAGGGATATTAATAGCAGTTTTACCTAGGTTGTACGGAGACATTACCTGAGGTGAAGGTATAAGGTTGTGGCAAGTTTTATCGCATGGATATGGACAATCAATCTCTTTGGTTATTTTTCTGCTAAAGTACCAATCTCCAACTGCTTCAGCAATGGTCTGTCAAAGAAAAAATGTATTATGAAGTTTTTAAAAGTATCAAATATCATGTATAATCAATTGCTTCTGGAAATAAAACATGTTAACCTTATTGTATAATAAAGATTGTCTTAATTAGTGAACCTACCTTATTGTGTATTCTTGGAGAATCAACAGCAAACCATGTGTCCTGTGACTCACTTTGGCAATGAGCAAAGCATGAATTTAAAAACATCCCATCTCTTCTTGAATTTTTGTAGAATGCGTAAAGAGCCACAAGCATATCACGCCTCAAACCTAGCACAAGCTTTAAATTTTAATATATGTGTGTGTGTTTGATTTTATCAGCATCATAAACCAACCTTGCAATACACTGATCTGGTATGCACTGCATGCAGCTGGGTCAAGCTTGCAACGATTCCAGTGTCCGTGCAAATCAGCAGATGGTGGAACCAAACTATGATGAAACTGAGGGGGAAAGAACACGATGGTTAAAGTTATGGTCATATCACACTATGTTAGAACATTGACTCGAGATTGAATAGTAGTGGGTTTATAAAACATGCTAGAGCAATGAAAATTTTACCTGGAATACATCATAAGCTGAATTCAAGATGAAATAAGGTGTTGAGATATAGTTCAATGCGTACTGGGGAAAGAAACACTGCAGAAAAAAAGAAGTTACATACCTTGAGCTGCAAGCAAAAAAGTTAGTCGTTCTTGTATGCATTAGAGGGTGACGGAGATCATACCAGCTTTGGATTGCTGATCGACCTCGTGCAATTTGGATTTAGATTTTGTTCTATCCCCTGTCATGTACATTTTATTGATGTGAACAATAATGGTACAGGTTCAAAACAGAGTTTAACTAGGCACATTCTGTGTTAATTCACACGCGCTAGTTTTCATGTATCAGGAAAAGTCTAAAAATAATGTAACACATGCAGAGAATATGGACCTATTCATACGCTATAAAATGGCAACTTGCATGTTGCCCTTTTCTTGGAATACATTTGCAGCATTAATATAAGAATACTATAAATTCCGAGAAATAGTCATTAGTTATCTTGTGTATCAATGTCCAGCAAAACACATACAACAATCACAATTTAAACCAATGATTAAATTAAGTACCTGTAAGGCAACTAGATCATGATAGAAGGACCTCATAGAATAATTCAAACTTATGTCTCGTCTGCAAATTGAAAATCAAAATATGTAAACATCTGGAAATAGAAGATTGTCCGTTGCAGAGAAAAATGAAACTTACTCATCCAGAAAAAATCCAGCATCGCTTAAACATTTCACACTGGCATTGCTTGGTAACATCTTTGTGAAGTTGTCACAGTGCAAAAAGGTTGCTAGACCCCCAGCAGAGCAACCTGAAAGCAAGGCCTAGAGCAGAGAAAAAGCAAAAGAAGCCAAGTATTGCTGAAGTTCACTTAAAAAATATTACAATTGAACACTGCAGGTCATATTGTATGAACATTTGTAGTAATCTGAACTTACCTTGCGTGCTCTTGACAACCCTTTAGGTAGAAGATCATGGATAATTGCTTCCCAAATTCTTTGCCCTCTGAAATAAAGCAATGACGTCTGTTCATTTCAGAAGCATATATAGGGAAAGAATCAGTAAAGAGCCAATTAAAAGGTCTTTCCCAGCATATACATCTTATAAGTCAACTTTTAATGCCATAGTTTCTACAAATCCTACCATGACTTCATGATTCGTGCACTTAAATGACACTGTGAGTTTTAGATTAATATGATTTTTAAAAAAGAAAAGTTACACTAAAGACACATAGCTAAAATGATAAATTACCCCGTTATCAAACTTGCTATCTCCTGAAAATGAGGCTCCATCACAATATCTCAGCTTCACACGGTTCCAGTTGTAAAAATCTGATTTTAACGAGTGATCAATTTAATGATTATTCCAAAGCAATCATAAAGAAAAGAAATGTCATTATAACACTTGCTTGTTCAATCTACATTTCTTATTCAGTGAATCGTAAACAAGGAAGGTAAGTGAAGTTTTTTGTATTCTCCCCTAAATGCATAAAAGCTAGGTATAAATGTGGTTCCACTAAACGGATATAAAGGGGTAAAAGTATCATAAAGGCTTTTGCATTAAGAGTTAGATTGTATTTTGTTTTTTCTACTAAAAAATAAGCAAATTAATCATTGTACATTAAATCAAAAAGCAAATTAGTTTTTTTTAGTAAAAAAAATATTTCCATTTGTATTATTAAAGACTGGGGAGCCTAACCAAATAACCAAACAGTGACAAATAGCCCACCATATGTACTTCATTCTGATATACAAGATTAATTTGTTATTTTTAAGTAGGTGTTAATTTGTTATTTTTAAGTAGGTGGTGGAATATGCAATCCAATTTTTAGTATAAAGGTTTTCATAATACTTTTACCAATACAAAGGATATCTTTGTAAAGGAAAAATGGTTCAACTTCAAGTAAGGAACAGCTGCCACTACCCATTTTTCACAATTATCTCTAATGTTTGCCAGTAGGAGAAACATTCTATGAACATATATGATGCGTATGTCAAAATGAAGAGAATACAAAGAACCCAAAAGGACCAAAACCTAAACAATCCTTCTTTCTTCCCACCGATTTGATGGTTGGTCAAATTTTAGGAATTAAGACGAAGAAAACATTCCTCAAATGGGGTCAACATGCAAGGTTATAAATGTAATTTACAATGCACCATAAGAAAGCCCGCCAGAGAAGCCAGTGGTGCCAGCCAGGATAACATGGCCAACTGCTACTTTGCCGCAAACTATTTATTAATCGAAACCATAACATGGGCATGTCTGCATGATTACCGGGAAATTGATTACCCTTTTCCAAACAAAAGTAGTACCATTATACCATACTAGATCTCCGGTTCAACGACAGTCTTATAATGATTGGTCAAGGAAAATAGGATCCGACTCCTTTCATCATTTCAAAGTTAATAATTTTAATATATTTTTATTTATGAATAAACGCTAAATATATATAAGAGTATTGGATATTTTTTTCTTTTTGGACTGAAGTAATGGATAACATCAAAATAATGTAAAAGAAATAATGCATGGATATTGTCGCGTCGAATACCAATAGAAAACAACTACAATGCACGTTTCCTTTTTGTCTGTTTTTCTTTCATCCAGCCATATGAGTATGACAGACTACCAATATTACGTAAATCTAAAACATTCCCATTAATCAACCATAACTTCCTTGTTAATTTCCACTGGTATACCTGTGGTTATAATCCGAACCCATCCATTTTCATGTCTATTTTGGAGTCTGATTGGTTTAAACTCTATGTACTCTCTCTTAAAATTTCCAAATCTTTTATGAATTACGTATCGCATCACATGCAGTATATATACCCAAACGTAACAACTATGGCAATTGAGAAATAAGATAGTGAAGTGAACCTGGATTGAGGGAGGCGTTGTTGCTTAAGATGCCAGAGAAGACTTCTAACTTGCTCATGTAGCGAGTTGATCCGCGGCGAGTTTTGGCTCTCTCCAGGCACGATGATATGTCATTACACCACCCACCACCCTGATAAACAGATGATAGTATGCATGGAATAAAATTTAAAAATTCAGAGTAATTAATAATCGGACCCCACTGACCTACCGGAACTGACCAGGTGGTCATCCCGATAATCTCGTGATTCTTGTCTTTCCTTAGGCTCCACGCTTGGGCCTTCTTTATTCTTCTTTTCTTTGCAACTTTAATTTGTTTTATGGGACCATAAATAGAACAGCTCTTTTTTGTTCATTAATAGTACAGCTTTTTTCAAACATAACTTTTCTTACAAGAAACTATTTAAATATAATATAGTAAAATATTTGGTACACTATCACTAGAATTTTTAGACTCCAAAAATAAGGCCAAAAGGTTGACAAGTATCACGTAGGGTATGATAAAATATATTAAAATGCAGAAACGCGTGGCAATTTTTTAAAACTGCTTGTGGAATTATAAATTGTACACTATCAGTGTATCAAATATTAACCCTATAATATATTGATAATGTATAATATTACATCATATAACAAAAAAAATATGTACTAATTAGAATATAAATTTAGGGGAGGGATCCACTTATATCGGTGAAAAACTAAAGTAGTTTTAAGTCTTCTATATATTTTTGTAAAATTAATATTTTAACAAACAATCGTCATATTTCATATTCCATGCACATCAAATTTGACATAAATTTAAATTTTCTAACTATTAATTTATGTAAAAAACTTTCAACCATTCAATAATATATTTTAAATTGATGGGATAGAGAAAATATTATATGACTACTAAAAATGTATCAAATGCAAACTTTTTTTTCAAGAAAAATGGAAACCTTTTATATTTGAGTAAACTACAGTAGGGATCACTTGACTATGTTTTTTTTAGTCACCAATTGCAAAATGGTTATTTAACTATTAGTATTTTTTTTTGTTATCCAATTATTGAATTTTATTTTTTTGTCATCAACTGGCTAGCGTAAAAATGTAAATTCCCAAAAATTTAAAATAGTTGGTTGACCAAAAAAGATAAAATTAAATAATTGAATAAACATTTTGTAACTTTTCATAGTTTGGTGATCAAAAATAACTTACTAATATTTGGGTGACATATTGTAACTTTTCATAATAGGATCACTACTAATAGAGTTTACCTATATATTTATTATTAAGCTAAATAATCATTACTAAAAAATGGAACTTCTAAATTAGAATCTACATTTCTTTCTTCTTTTATCTTCTGTAACTTTTACCAGGTTAGAGGTATTTGTAACAAAATTAATTTGACGGGTTAGGCCCGCCCAACACGTCCTAGGATGACAAGATATGGACCGTATCTAACTAGCCCAATTCAGATTTTTAAGCTTTTAGTGGAGCACAATCTATGACCAATTAAACTACAGGATTTGTTGGACTAACACTGTAACACAGTCGAGTTATTCATCTAACAAATCTAATTCGTTCACTTACACAAGGTTTTCTAGTGAAATAATAAAAGAATAAATTCTAAAACTACATAACAATTATGATTTAATGCGTAATTATATATATAAATTTTATTTTGTATAATTTTATAATGAAATTTTAATTTGATCTAATTTTTATAAATTATTAATATAATTATTGAACCATAATTAAAATTTTACGTGTATAAATATACTAAATTAAAATTTATATATACAATTACATGTTAAATTAAAATTTATGCATAATTTTAAAATTTATTTGTAAAATCTAAGCAATAACACCAAAAAATAATAGCAATTTATTCATTAATGGCTGCAATGTGACAATCATTTTTTTTTTCAATCAGACAGCATTACATACATATCTTATTTAGATTGAAAGCGCAAAGACGAGAATAAGAGAACCAATTAGTATCAAGCAGTAGCGTTAATTCACTCGATTTGTAGCCTGAATTATTTATTTTCTATTTTTACACCTTTTTGCTAGTCTCCAATGGAATGATTTTAACTTTATCTGACAAATTCAACCTAATAGTCGGCTGCCACTCAGCCGTTCTCGCTTGTGGTCCAACGCTAAAAGATAAAGAGAAAAACACAAAAGTAAAATGCACGAGACCCTAGGGTTGAGCAACAGTATCAAACAAAGGTGGTATTTGCAATTTTCCAAAGCATCTAATCTTAAATCTAATCTCATATTCACGCCAATTCTCACACCAGAAACATTTTTGGTTCAACGCTGTCTTTACACAAATTTGCCATTAAAGAATTTAAATAGCATATACGTATGCGATGGCGATGGCGATGGCGATGGCGATTTAGCTTTTATCATCTTATATTTTGACGAAAAAATAGTAAAGCATACCACAGCAAAGGATGAACTCAGTTATTAATTATTTAATTACCTCAAACTGTAAAATCCAGTTGTTTGATCCGGCGCCGAATCCTCTGTGAAGATGATACGCCGGCAAACTTCCATCCAAACAGACTGTCAAAAATTCACAAACCAAAACAGTTCACTGACAAATCATTAAAAGCTTATAATGGATGAAGAAGTGAAAAAAACCAAAAAAAAAAAAAGAAGCTAATCACCGGCGCCGTGAGCGGTGGCGTTTCGAACAAGAGTCATGCCAACAAGGAGCCGCTCGCCGGAGCAAATGCAAAATGGCGCGAGGACTAGAAATAGGACTAAACACAGCGTAATTTCTATTCGGATCTTCATCATCTTCACGTTCGTTTTGAAATTATATTCCACTTGTTCTTCTCATTGAATTAATAATAATGAAGAAAAAAAGGGGAATAGTTTGAAGAATCTTGTCCTCGGGCTTTCTTAGTGATAACGGACCCACGAAGAAAACAGATCTGTTACTAAAGCTGCGGGAATGGACAGTTGATAGCTTAAATAAGTAACGAGAGACAGAGGCCATAAACGTACTGGAAGGTGAAAATTGACAAAATTAGCATTAAATTATTAAAAAAATTTAAATGTGCCATGGATTATTTGGAGTCAATATCAGATAAAAATGTGAGAACACTGAACACACCATGTCTCCATCTCAAGGAAAATAAAACAAACAAACAAACAACATTGAATTAGAGAATACTATTCTAATATTATTGGGAGGGATAGGGTACAAACATCAAATATTAACCATAAATTATATAATATTTTAAAATATTTTTTGAAAGATATATTTAATTAAAGAAAATTAAATAAATGATAAAAGTTATATAATTACACAAACCTTAAAATATATCATAAGTATTTGTACTCTTCTCAATTTTGGAATTTAATTTTATATTTTTGTTTTTAGAATTTAATCTCATTACTTTTTAAATTTCAAAACTTAAGTTTAACTGATAACACTGATAAATTTATTTTGTTAAACCCAGGTTTATTATTACATTAATTTTTTTAATTACATGGCTACTCAGTGAGTATTCTTTTTAATTTTAATATGCTAAACCAACAAATTTTAATGAAAAATTTTAACAATGTTAACAGTTAAACTTAAATTTTAGATTTTGAAAAGTACAAAGATTAAATTATGAAAATAAAAATATAGAGACTAAATTCCAAATTCTAAACTTAAGAGGAGTATAGAGACTTATAGCATGTTTTAACTTCACACAAATAAATTCAATAAATATTAACTACTTTTAACATTAGCAAATGAAATATGATTTGATATCTAATCTAATCTAATCTAATACTTAAGCAAATTATTGAGTTGATATCACCTTTAATTGGGTCACTAACTTAGTTTTCAATTTATAAAAAACACTCATTCTCTAATTAAAATTAATATTGTTATGATGGTACTTTTGTTTTTTCATATATTTATAATTAAAAATATTTTTGTTAACTATACTATACGTAATTAAGTTGCGGGTTATGTTCATGTATTCTAATTTTGTCAATTTTAGTCTCTACCTCTCTATACCTTTTAAATCTAAAAATTTTAGTCTTGATCAAACAGTAGATGTTAAAAATTGTTATTTTCAAAATTTTATGTGGCATATATATCATCACACATGTAATATCATGTTAGTTTATTATTTCCACGTAATGCTCACAAAGAAACCAAATCATTTTAGTTAATGGATTTAACAACTACCGTTTGAGTTACTATTGAAATTTCAAGTTTTAAAAGTATAGAAATTAAAAATAATCAAATATGAAAATACAAACTAAATCGATAACACACACATAATTTGGGACTAATAGTAGAATTTAACTTAACATATTTAATTATTACCGTTTGGGCCAATACTGAAATTACAAATTTTAAAATATATATACTAAAATTGACCAAAGTAAATGCTAAAAATAAATGTTGAAAAAACAAATACTAGAAAATTAAGTCTAAATTTAAATTGTAAAAAATTGTAAAATCAGTTTGATGATTTATTTAAAATTAAATATTAAATATAATCATATGGTTTGCTAACATAAATAAAATAGAATAGATTCTTTATTTTACCTAGAAAAGCGTAAAGTATTATATATTTTCACATTTATCGTAATTAATTCCATTACTATTTTTTTTAAATCTAAAAAAAAATTATTATTGATAAAAGAAAAAAAGTGATCGAACACACGAGTTTTTTCTTTCCTGGTTTGTTGACGGGGACCTACTTGCCTGACCTACATTCTGATAGTTGTTTCTGTTTTGGCACTTGGGTTGGGGCTTCCTCTTTGAAAATGGGAAGTCTTAAGTTTAAAGCTATTGGTTAGTTAATTGGTTAGATTGTTGGCCACTAATATCGGCTAGGTGGTTGATCTTTGTATTGAAATCCTAAAGGGTCAATCATGATTTCAAATTCCATAAAAATTAGGTATGCAGCTGTGCCTTGAAATTTCAAATTAGTTGACATTTAACTAATCCTCTTTCCTCCTCTTTCCAAGTAACCATTAAGTTTTTCGGTATCTAATTTATGTTAGGTAGATATTAACTTAGACTTGTTTAGTGTTTTAACTTTGATTTAAACTTAAAAAATTGACTTAGATAGAAAAGTTATACTTATTTGAAATATGAGTCGGACTCGAGTTCTGAAAGTTTGTAATATATTTTATAATATTAAAAATATGTTAATTTGTGTATGTTTAAAATTTTAATAAAAGAAAAATAAATACAGATAGCATTAATCTCCTTATTTGTAGTTATCCTTGTTAGTCTATGCTCTCAAAACGTTCTAAGTTTGTTGAGTCATAATTTTTTGTTCAAGATCTATCACGATATGGGGTGAAAAGAGTTGTTTTCTGAAAGTGGTTCACACCATATAAAGTGTGAAAAATCACTTGTCTAAAGGTGATTGTATGAAATGTGAAAAACCGTTTAATTTAGTTAGTAGTCACAGAAAAGTATAGATCTTCTTACCTTTTCCTTGCTTGCCCTATCCTTTCCAAAATGAGAAATTTATAGATGGGAAAGGGGAATGACTTCGAATAGGACTTTATTTCATGATTATTATTTTATAAAGTCTAATTCTAATCCGATTGAAGGTAGATATAACCTTTTTTGAGGGTTGATTAGTTTATTGAGCGGATGAAATGTGATTTTCTTAAAAATTAATAAAATTGAGGAGTAGGAACCACTAAATAAGATTAGATTTAATGTAATGGTTATCTCTAAAAATGTTGCAACCATGATGTTACAATATTCTCCATTGAATATCTGTAAGGGCATAAATTCCTTCTCTAAAACATTTAAAATTTAAATTACAATTTAGAGAAATATGGTTGAATTAACCCTTATGTTTAACCTTGTTGCATCAATTAGGGAAAATAAATTTTAAAATAGGGTTTGTCGATAAGAGTTGTTATCAAATTTATTCAGAGCATCTAAATGAATTTGTTGATGATTTTATGGAAAAAAAAATGTTTATAAGTAAAGGACAGAATTGATGGGGTCACTTTTCCCTTTTAATAAAGAGTGCTAACAGATCGGTTTCAATTGTCTGATCTGTATTCACTTGGGTGCATGAATTTCACATGCATCGTATATTGTAGACACCTATAAGATTAATTCAAACATATTTTTCAAATGATTACTCAAATATAAAAAAAAAATTAATTTTAAAACATTATAATGGAGTTATTAAAGTATTAATATTGTATCAATCGAATGATTATTTCGGTCTAATCATTAACCCTCTTAAGTGGAGGATATTCATAATACGTGCATCAAATTATCAACACGTATTTGGTACTGCATCGATTACTTAAGAAATGCATTGAAAGAGAAAGTGGAAATTACTTCTTAAAATTTAATGACAATGTTTTTAAAAATGTAAGATCTAAAATTGTTCATGACTCCATGTGGTAGATACGCACATACTTACTATTTGATTTAAAATTAACATTTAATGTTTAAATTGACAGATAGACTTACAAAAAGTTTAACTAAAATAATATTGATACATTTTTATATTCTCCGTATCTATTTTACGGTTCTTGTTCGGGATTCATGAATGTCCCTCCAACGATATCGTCTCCAAGGCTCAAACTTATGTCTCCCTCTAAGAATGCAATGTTTTTTATTATTGCATTCAACACTGATTAATTATAATATTGAAACTTTGATAACCTAATTAGAATGCTTTCCAATCTATAAACCATTTTAAAATTTGGATAATAGTTTAAAGACGTTAAATGAAATTAACCCCTATTAGATATTATTTCGAGCACTGAAATTAATGACAATAAAAAAGGGAAAAATACATTTCAAGTCACTTGAAAATAGCATTGTTTCTATTTTGGTCATTTTAAATTTTTGTTTGTCAATTTAGTCACTCTAACTAAGATAATTGTTTAAATTGATTACTGCTATTAAATTCTATTAATCCACTATCGGATGGCTGATGTGGCATATTAGTCAATTGAATAATGACACGTGACATTTTTTTTTTTACTTTTGACTAAAGTTAAAGTTACAAATTATATCTTATGTTTATTTGTGCTGATAAATATACATCTTTGCGGGCATAAATAAAACAATCAAGTCGACGGTCACATTAACACTATCCCCATTTTTATGTTTTCTATGTCTATCTCATTCAAGTGTTCTGGCTTTTTTCTTATATTTCTTATTCCTTGCAAACATTACCATTTGTCATATTTCTTAAATTTTGATTTCCTTTGTTGCATTACCTCCATAGCTGCAAAAGAAAAAAGGTTTTCTCTCCAAGATTGGGGCAGTTTTATTGTTGTGGCAAAATCATATACATAATTGAGTATATCTTTTTTGTAGTACATAAATCTTGATGAATCCTGAAGTATTGTGGGATTGGAGGATGGATTTCATGTGCTCTAAAATTTTGATGAATATTCATATATTCATGGAAAAAAAGGTTATGTTTTATATTTCCCAAAATTCATTTTTAATTCACAAGTTGTTTTTACATTTTTATCTCTTACTTTAATGTATAGATAAAAATGGTAGGTTTTGGTAAATGAGATACGGAGAGGAGTGGAAGAAAAAAATATTTTGGAATAATTACAAAGAGATCCTTAAGTTTTAGTCAAAAATAAAAAAAAGAAAAAAGGTATCACGTGTCGTCATTTAATTAACTAATGTTCGACATTAGTAATCCATTAATGGATTAACGGAATTTTAAATGGCAATAACCAATTTAGGCAATAGTCTTAATTAGAGTGACTAAATTGACGTAGAAAATTAGAATGACCTAAATATGAATAACGTTATTTTAGAGTACCTTGCAGTGTAATTTATCCTAAAAATTTAAAAATACAATATTTTTCCAAATTAACTCCCTTATTAGGCTTGCAACTCAAAATTTTGAAAATTCAATATTTGGTGCGGTAAAATAAAAAAATAAAAAGAGTTTGTTTAAAATAAAATGTCTATATAGCTAGAAAAAATTTATAGTGTATCAATTATTAATTTATTGATAATTAATAAATGTTAAGTGTAACAATAAAATATATTTACATTTTTAATAAAATAATGATTTGAACTTTAAAAATGATACAGTTAAAAAAAACAACCACGAATCTAAAAAAATACTCTTTATAAACAATAAAATTAGTCATAATCTTCAAGCATGCCAAGGACATCTTTTTAACCAAAATCGACAAAACCTTAGCTTGTGGGGTGCCAAAAATTCAATCATTTCCTCAGCTGGCTTGTTTTTGTTCATCATTGAACTTTTCTTGTTCAAGTGTCAAACAATAAGAACGTGAAATCGAAGGCATAACATTCAGCCCACTAAGAGTAGAGATAGTGACAACTTTGTTGAAACCAAGCCCGGCACAGGAGCTAGCTTCTGAAGTAAAGGTTTCGTTGTCAACTGGACCACATTTTGCACATTTCGTAGCTCCTAACTGAATTCATTATAACTAGATTAATGTACGTGAAAATAATTAGTGTAAATTATAAATTAGTAATTCAATTATTAGTTTTTTTGTAATTCAATTATGAAATTATCACTTAAAATATTAGTAATTTTTTTTAGTCACCCAATAATAAAAAATTACAAAATAATTATTCAACTATTCAGTTTTATTGCCAATTGGTTAATTGTAACAACTTTTAAAATAGACATAATAGCAACTCTAACCTTCGAAATTTATAAATTATGTCTATTTAATCTTGATTCTAAAAAATTAACACTCGACATTTACACATTTTGTATTTTTATATTTTTTGAAGTTTTGCTTTTGGGTTAATTTTAAAAGAATGAAAATTATTATCTTAATTTTTTGGATGTTTTCATTTTTTTTGTATATTTTCAATCAAATAGTTGATGATATTTTTTAGCTTTTTAGGTAAAAAGGTCGTAAAGAAAAATAAAACAACAAAAAAGATCAAAATGCATAACGTGTAAATGTTGATCAGGGTTAGATTTTTTAGAGTTAGGCTTTACTTGGTAGAGTGGAAAGAAAAATTAAATGATGGAAAATTGAATGGAAAATATATTTTTCTTTCCGTAGATATGCTTTGTAGTAGTGGTGGAAAAATGGAAAGAAAATTACCTTTTCATCTGCAATTGCTTGATATAGGTAAAAAATGGAACAAAATAACATAAAATATTTGAAAAATGCGTAATTTTAAACTAATATGAACATCTCTCTCATTCTCTCTCCTCTCATCATTCCAAATTGGAATGATTGATATTTATGCATTATGATGGAAAATATGATAATCTCTCTTATTTTCTTTCTTCTTACTTTCCTTCTCAACCAAGCACACTCAAAATTTATTTTATTTTCACTTTTCACTCTTTCCTCTCGTCCCTCTACTTTTTTCATCAAACCAAACAAATCCTTAAAGTTGATATCATTCCAAATTTTAAAATTGCCATTGTTAACCAATTGGTGACAAAAAAAAAACAAACAAAATTGAATAGTTGGATGACCAAAAAAGAAATTTATGAATAGTTAGATCACCATTTTGTAACTTTTCATAGTTGAATGATCAAAAAAATTATTTACTAATAGTTGTGTGACTACTATTATAATTTACCCAAATATTTATGTAATGAATTTATTAAAAAATAACTCAAAAAAATATTACTTTGATTGAAATAATTAAATTGAGATGAAATTTATAATGTTAAGTTCAAATACTCGCATATATATATTTTTCTCGATTTTATATAAAAAAAACTATACATATTTAAATTAATATTTTTTATTAAAACAATAATCTATTAATAATTTAACAATTGAATTCAAAGTCAGTGAAACAGTATTCATCAACATAAATTGTTCCTCTAAGCTATTGTGGACTTTATGTGAACTTTTTTTTAATCTTCCTTTGCCGATACATTGTAACAAAACTTGTACTATTACAAGCCCAATAAGTCTAATAAAATATGCTAACAGCGTATTAAACCATTGAATATAAAAATATAATATCATTATTATATTTATTACATTTTAGAAAATAATATTTAAATATTTTATTAACTGGTTTTATAGATGGTTAACTTATAGTATTGATTACACATGACAATTTACTATTAGGATAAAAGTATTACGGAGGCTATTGTATTAGATGTTAGATTGTATTTTATTTTTTCTATTAAAAATAGATAATTTAGTACCGATACATTAGATTAAATATTAAACTAGTCATTTTGTTAAAAGATTAATCTATTTCTGTTGTTAAAAATTGGATCTCATATGTCAACATAAAATGAACATGGCATGTCACATGTCATTATCTGGTTACTTTATCATCCACATCAAAATTTATCAGTACTAATGGATAAAATTTTTAACTGAAATGACCGATTTTCTCTTTAATCTAATGTATATGAATTAATTTTCTGAGTATGGAAATTTATTTGGTCTCCACTCCCCAAGTTTTAGAAAATTGAAGTGGGCTATATTTTTGGGCTTTTAAGCTGCTTCCACGCAGTGGTCCTGTGTCGGCAGATTTTAGAGGTGTCCGTACCCTATAACTCATGTGAACATTCTAAATTTGACGTACGAACCTTTCTCCTAGACTATGGGCCGGGTTATGGACAATATAGTGTTAATAAAATTGGTAATATAATTTTTTACTCTCAACTTACTAATTAAAATCATTTTGGAATTTATAATTTTTTATCCACTTTGATATTTTAATTTGACAACAAAATTTATTTTAATTGCTAAACTTAAAATATATAAATGTTTGGATATGTATTACTTTGATATTGTGCCATGTCATTATGTAAAAATTAAAAATATATATATAATTTTTTCCGGTGATGATGTGGTATAGTCTCAAAATACCTAAATCAGTGGTTGAACTAGTCATATCATAGTTCTTGATTCATTCGGTTTGATCAGTTTAACGACTAGACCAATAATAATTAAAAACATAAAAAATTTAAAAATACAAAAAATATGCTAAAACGATTCAAACCGCTCAACATTGATTTTTGTCCTAGTTATCGATTTTTACATGTTTTGAGCAGTTTCCGGTTCAATTATTTTCCATCCATTTGTTTTGACCAATATATCGGTGATCGATCGGTTCTCAGTCCAACCGGTTCGACCAATCAATCCAGTCATATTCCAAGAACATTTGTCACATCATCAAATCTTGTTAAAATCTAAATTCAGAGACTAAAAAAGATTTAGTTGTATAGTTCAATACCAAAATGATAATAGACTAAAATAGTTAAATTAAACCCACCCTTACTTTTTAACAAACTTTTTACGAATTAGTAATAAAATTTATCTTACCATAAGTTTACATTTGAATAATATAATATTAATTTAATTAAATCTAACTACTACCATAATTGATTTTAGTTATTTTAAGCCCATTTCACTACCTATTCCGAACTCATATTGTTACTAAAATTGAAAAACTATAAGCGCTAAAACTAACAAAATTAGAGTATTCAGTATAGTGATTAAATGTATAATCTACGCATAATACAGAATTAATAGTATAGTTACTAAATCTATGAGGGATTAATAGAAGAATTTGACTTCCTTGGTTTTATTTTAAAGCGAAATCCCAAAAGAAAATTGATTCTAATTATAAAACATGTAAAATCATGGGGGGCTTTCTGTGAATTAACTTAAAAATCTCATTTCCTTCGCCTCGCACTAGGAAAAAGAGAAGCTCCTTATTGATCATCATCTGAACGAAATTAAAAAAGAAAAAAAGGCCTCTCAAACTGTACAAAGTCCAAGGTAGTCCTCTCCAAAATCTCTCTCTCTTAATTTACTTATTTTTTCTTTTTTAATTTTGCTGCTTCAGATCTTTACCCATCGCTTGTATGTAGATCAAATCTAATCTCTACTCTTTTTTTTGGAATATTGCTTATGAATATATTTTATTTTTATAGCTTTTTTTTTTTTGTAATCTTTTACGCCCTAGATTGTTAACCCTTTTATGGAGTTCTTCCTCATGTGATATGAGTTGTGAACGTAATGAAATTTTTGCATTTCATTTCAACATTTGTTTGTTTGTTGCGATTTTGATTAGTGTGAAAATTTAAAATTTGAGGTAACTATATATAAATTTGTCGAAAAAAAAGACATGAGATGTAAATTGCTAAATTCAGCTGTTATCAGTTTGGTTTGTTTCTGGACGGAAATTTAATTCGTAGTTAAATGCGACTGCACTAAGCAATTGAGTACTTGAGTTAGTGTAATTAGAAGAATGTTGGAATTGTAATCAACCTTTTTTAGCTTTACATCTTTAAGAAAGTTATTTAGTTAAATGTTTGTTCTGGGTTTAAGTTGTTTTTGGTAGAATATGCCCCTTTGTGTTTTTGTTTGTATGTTGAGATTTTCTATGCAAATCAGAAGAAAGAATGTTATTAAAAAAGCATGAAATAGATGATGAGGAGACTAACTCAACTACTCAATTGCTTAGTGCAGTCGCATCCAACTAAGGATTAAAAAGCATCCATTTGTTAGTATATCTAGGGGCTAGTTTTACTTCACTTTTCCTTGATCTAGCTACTGATGTTTCTCCTGTTTTAATTACGTATTTTAATAGATTTTGTTTGGTGTAATCGTTTCGCAGGTACTTTTCCTTGATCTAGCTACTGATGTTTCTCCTGTTTTAATTACGTATTTTAATAGATTTTGTTTGGTGTAATCGTTTGCAGGTTGCATGGATTTCTCAGCTAATAATTTTCATTAGAGAAGTAGTGCAACTTTGTTCTCGAGATTCATCTTGTGTTGTATTCGGTTTAGGCACGTAAAAGACGTGCTTCAGATAATTGATCCAAGAGAGTTGTGCGCTTAGTCATGGATTCTTTGTGGAAGCTTTTGTATTTGCTTGAGCCTGCCCCACTTACTCTCATACTTACAGCAGTGGCTGTGACATTTGGATCTGCATTTCGTGCTCTGAATTATGGGAAAGAAATGGAGAGGAACCGTGACTTGTCGGAAGCATCAATTACTCTAGATCGGTCCCAAGCATTAATGATCCCAATAATGAGCTCCTGCAGCTTGCTTTTGATGTTTTACCTTTTTTCTTCTGTTTCACAACTCTTGACTGCATTCACAGCTATTGCCTCTGTTTCATCCTTATTCTTCTGTCTATCCCCTCATGTTGCCTATTTGAAATCACAACTTGGTTTGGCTGACCCATTTGTGTCTCGGTGCTGTTCAAAGTCATTTACCAGAATACAAGGCTTATTGTTATTGGCATGCATACTTATGGTTGCAGCTTGGCTTGTTTCAGGGCATTGGATTTTGAACAATTTGTTAGGTATTTCCATATGTATTGCATTTGTCAGTCATGTGCGCCTTCCAAACATCAAAATATGTGCAATGCTTCTAGTGTGCTTGTTCGTGTATGACATATTCTGGGTTTTCTTCTCTGAAAGATTTTTCGGGGCTAATGTCATGGTGTCAGTAGCAACACAACAAGCTTCAAACCCGGTTCACACGGTTGCTAATAGTTTGAGTCTTCCTGGCTTACAATTGATCACAAAAAAACTGGAATTGCCTGTAAAGATTGTTTTTCCAAGGAATTTGCTCGGTGGTGCATCCCCTGGTGGGAATTCAGCTGACTTCATGATGCTTGGTCTTGGTGATATGGTATGAAAGCCTTTCTCTTCAGTATATAAGAAAGCAGTTTTTGCAACTTTCAAAGGTTCTTATTTTATGAAATGAGCAGTCATCATTACATTTCATTTGATTTTTATTTCAGTTCTTTCTATGAACAAACATGTAGAATATGCAGAACTGTGTCTCCTATGTTTCTTGAGCAGTAATTACTCACAACTTTACTTGGTGCAGTATAACTTATCTTTTTTTGAAAAGTTTCCTGTGTTGAGAGTTTTCTGTTTTAGTTGAATTTAATTTGTTCTTCTCTTTTATCTTCCCACACTATATATCATGCAATGCTGTACAATATCTGCACGTTCTTTGTTATTAGATCATCATTTATTAGTATCTTCAAGGTGCAGGCCCTTAAATTCTCATTTCAGTTTCAAGCTTGTGAAGTTTATTCTTATTGCCCCTGTTCCTAGCATGGTTGTTATTAGAAGAGCTAACAAACATGTCCTCTCAAACAATTATGGTTTGCTGATGAACACATGCAGTCTACAAGGAAGACCAGTGTTCTGTACTTATTGACCAACCATATGTTATTTGCAATTCATGCATTTATAGAGACAAGCACTCCAACATATGCATGTGACTTCTTGAGAATAACATCGTAGTATTGCTACCAGTTCCAAATTACTTTGCTGGCTAATGTCATCTTTATTTTTCTAATTGTTAAGAGTGTCTGATTGTTTTGTCTATGTTCATGTAGGCCATTCCTGCCATGCTTCTAGCATTAGTCCTCTGTTTTGATCACCGAAAGACTAGGGAAACGGTAAGTCTTTTAGATTTACATTCATCGAAGGGGCACAAATACATATGGTATGCCCTTCCTGGCTATGCTGTTGGATTAGTAACTGCGCTTGCAGCCGGCATTTTGACTCACTCGCCTCAACCTGCTCTTCTTTATCTGGTATTTTGTTGGCCCTCTGTATTCCAAGCACGAGCTTTTGCAAATATGATGTAGTCATTCCGATCATTTCTATTCTCATTTCTCACTGTTTACTCGATCAAAATTCGTCGAGGTTACCTAAAGCTGTTAATGAATGTTATAGTTTTTTGAGTTCATGGAATGCCTGTTGCACCTCCATATCGTTTTCAACTTACATCCTCCATCTTTTACACGCAGGTACCTTCAACTCTGGGACCTGTGATTTTCATCTCGTGGTTAAGGAAGGATCTAGTTGAATTATGGGAAGGAACAATGCCAAATCTCAGCGACAAGGCTAGACAAATAGAAGTCTGAGCCATTTCTTTCTGTGACATGAAGCCGGGCCTCAATAGGGTACATGGAACCTTTCGGTTGTATATTCCTTTTGATGCTCTGTCATTGAAAAAGTAGAGTAATATATCAACAATTCAATGTTTTACTTTATGAAATCCAACTCTACCAATGATATATTTTCCTTAATGAAAAGCCAGAAAAAAAAAACTTTGTGAACCATGTGAACAAGCAGATACAAGATCAACCATTTGCTCTAAAATGCTTTCTGGCCATTCATTTACTGTTAATTTAATTTTGGCCTTGATGTTGGCAATTAGGTTCATTTTGGTACTTATATTTGTTTGTCATACTTTGGTACATGAACTTAGCAACTCAGTCTATTTTGATTCTTGAACTTGAAAAATGTAAAAGTTTGATGGCATGGGCCTAGTTGCTCGGGCCAAAAATTATATTTATGCCTTTTAGATTGATGGTATGTACTATATGAAGGCTAACATGCTGTATAAATGGTTGTACTACGTAATACTAACATCCTCAGTATGTAAAGGTTAAAATATCAGGGAGATTTTCATCCTTTTCTCTGCTATATATAGAAGAGATTTAGGTCAAATCAATTCAATTGAAGAGTTAAAAATTAAAATTTTAATAAGAATAAAAATGATATTATAATTTATCACAGTCATTACGTGTGACATACTAACTCGGTTCAATAAACTAAGCTTGAATTGGATCTGGATAAATGGAAATTGCAGCCTAAGTTAGTTTGGATTACTATCCATTTTAATAAAAGTATAAAACATACTATTTTTATGTAAATTTAACCATAAAAATGTAAAATAAAATTTTAATATTTAAAAATAGTAAAACGAGCTTCTTTTTAAGGTGCAAATACAATCAAATTATAAATAATAATATGAATAATTAGAAGTAACCATTACAAGATACAGCAGAATACTTTCTAAATATAAAGAAAATCCACCATGTCTTTTTGTATTGTATGTAAACTAAAAATATTTTGGATTTGAAATGTAATAGCTCACTTTCTTTTAGAAAAAAAAATATGAATTGTTATTATTATTTTTTTATTTTTCAAATGGTGTTAACAAACTGACATATTTTCTTAATTAATATTAAAAATATAAAAAATAAATTAGGAATGTGATACTCGGACTCTTACCTTGTAATAGTCCATGGGCTCTCGTCAATATTTATCTCTCTTCGACGAAACGACGCCGTCTAATTAAACCATTTACCATTAGAAACTCGCTATAAAAGAAAACTCCAAACGGCGCCGTTCCAACGACTTTTCAGGCTTCAGCCCTTCACTAAAATCGCCCACCCCGGTTTGAAACTTTAGCTTTACTTAGGGGTCTTAGCCCTGAATCTTCTGTTTTCACCGAGCGAGAATGGGGACGTCGGTTCAGGTAACCCCACTCTGTGGAGTATACAACGAGAACCCTCTCTCTTACTTAGTCTCAATCGACGGCTTCAACTTCTTAATCGACTGTGGATGGAATGACCTCTTTGACCCCTCCCTTCTTCAACCCCTCTCCAGGTTCTTCTTCTTCTTCTTCGACTTTTGAAATGGCTATTAATTAACGACTTCAACTCACATTGGAACGGTTCTTTTTGCAGGGTTGCTTCGACGGTAGACGCGGTGTTGCTGTCGCATTCGGACACGCTCCACCTCGGTGCTCTTCCGTACGCTATGAAACAATTTGGACTCTCGGCTCCCTTTTATTCCACTGAACCGGTTCATCGATTAGGCCTTCTCACTATGTACGATCATTATCTCTCTCGTAAGGTGAAAGTTTATCTCCATTTCTGTATTTGATTTATTTTCGGAGCTTAGTTGTTTTGAAGAGTTTTATTTTGAATCATCAATGTGTACGGGAATGGTGTTTAGTGGATTGCACTGTTATACCTGATCCTTGTAGTTAAACTTCTCTGTTTGTAGTACTAATGTTGATATACTACGTATCTTTCCCAATTGCAGCAAGTATCAGACTTCGATTTGTTCTCCCTGGATGACATTGATGCTGCTTTCCAGAGTATAACTCGGCTAACCTACTCGCAGAATTATCATTTATCTGGTAACATATATATTTTTTAATAGTAAATATCTCAATTACATTACCTGTTAGGTCAATGTTAATCAGCAGTGAAAGTTCTAGCGAATAGAAGGTTGCAACACTTGGTAGTTAGTACTATATGTGGGTGGTAACTTATGTTCAGATAAATGCCATTGCCCAACCTCTTAGTTCAATCCTTTTGAAGATGTTACTTTCTCAGTATATTGTTTTTGTCTCCATTACAATGTTCTAGGAAAAGGTGAGGGTATCGTAATTGCTCCTCATGTTGCTGGCCATCTATTGGGTGGTACTGTTTGGAAAATAACAAAGGATGGAGAAGATGTCATATATGCTGTCGACTTTAACCGACGCAAAGAGAAGTATATATATGCTATCTTTTATCTGATCACAGATTGCAGTTTTTTTTTGAGGATTAACTTTATATACTCAGATGAGTCCGTTTTATCAGGCATTTGAATGGAACTGTTCTAGAATCTTTTGTTCGGCCTGCTGTTCTTATAACTGATGCCTACAATGCTTTGAACAATCAACCTCCTAAGCCGCAAAGGGAGAGGGACAGAGATTTTGTTGGTAATTTATGTATTTGTCGTTGAATTAATTAATTCGTGATATAAATAAAAGTTCTTTTCCACATCCTCAAATCCTTTCTGCTCTAATGCACTCCAACACCTGCACTTATGGACCATGGTCACAGCTAAACTTAATTGAGAAATTTCTGCAGAAATCATCTCAAAGACTCTAGAAGGTGGTGGAAATGTGTTGCTACCTGTCGATACCGCTGGTCGTGTCTTGGAACTTCTCTTGGTTTTAGAAGAGGTCAGTAAGGATGCTTGAGTAAGAAAGAGGTGGATTTTTTATTAGTCGTTTGGTTAGCCATATTAACGATTGCAAAGTTTGAATCATGATATAAACAGAACTGGTCATTGAAGTCTTTGAACTTCCCCATCTACTTTGTGACATATGTTTCAGCAAGCACAATTGATTATGTCAAGAGTTTTCTTGAGTGGATGAGTGATGCTATAGCTAAATCCTTTGAAACTTCACGTGATAATGCTTTTCTTCTGAAGTAAGTTCTCCTTTTCTTATTGATACCATCGGTACTTGCTAGTATTCTATTCTTTTACTTTGCACTATTGTGTATTTATTCCTTGGTTTTTATCATTTTTACATGCTTAACAAAGTAGAATCGATATGAGCTGTAAATTGTGTATATCTATATTCATTTGGAGGAGAATTATACAAGGTATTTATGCCAACTTTGCAGGAATATCAAACTTTTAACAAGCAAGAGTGAACTTGATAGCGTGCCTGATGGTCCCAAGGTTAGTTGATTGCACCAGTCTTAAACAGCTGATCACCATGATCTTTCTCAGCCTAATATATTTGACTGTTGGCTTATATTTCTATTTTAGGTTATACTAGCATCCATGGCCAGCTTAGAAGCAGGATTTTCTCATGATATTTTTGTTGAGTGGGCAGCAGATGTCAAGAATCTTGTTCTATTTACTGAAAGGGGCCAGGTGAGTTCTTCACAATGGAGGACATCAAATTTAATTGAATTCATGCTCAGTTTAGATGTTGATAAGCATCTACTTTGTGGCCAATAGAGGTTTATTTACTCAATGACCAAAGATTTTAAGCTCTTTGTCATTCAACTTGTTGTCAGAATTATTTTGTGTTTCATGGTTGTCCAAGTTCTTTTTTATCAGGTTTATAAAGTACCAATTTTGTAAAAATAATGTACCTGACATGTAATTACTATTTTGTTTTATCAAAGGATTGTTCTATCTCTTCTGCCTCATAATATATAGGTGGTGATACTTTGACCTGTATATGTAGTTTGGCACGTTAGCTCGTATGCTCCAGGCAGATCCACCTCCAAAAGCTGTTAAAGTCACGATGTCTAGGAGGGTTCCTTTGACTGGGGAGGAGTTGATTGCTTATGAAGAAGAACAGAACCGGTTGAAAAAAGAAGAAGCTTTAAAAGCTAGTCTTATCAAAGAGGAAGAATCTAAAGCTTCTCTTGCAACCGATGTCAATTCTAGTGATCCAATGGTTATTGACACTCATAATAAGCATCCCTCACTGGATGGTATTCTTCCATTTCCTACAAGCTACTCGGTCTAATTTTCTTTTGGAAACTGACATACATGTTGGGGTTTTGAGTGTTCAACCAATTCTTATTGCTTTGTGTTACTTGTTTTCCTGTGTATTTGAATGATTATTTCCTATTCAAATTAAGAAAGGGGTTGTTTAGGGTTTCACAACAAAGGGATATTCTGACATATATTAATTGATTCTAACAAGTCAGAAGATCTCATAAATTGCTAAAATGCATTTAGATAAATTTCACCTTTGTGTCCCCATTCTCCATGTACATTCCTGCAGTTGTGTCAACTCTTAAATAACTTGTCTTTGGACTGTCCTTGACTGTAATTCCTGTCATTGGACATAGGAGTTCCCTCCTTTATTTTTGTGATAAAACTAGTGGCCAGGTTTTGTTTATTTTCATTGATTCTTGACGGTTTACATTTATTTTAGAAGGGAAAAAATTTCAGTACTATTCCAGAAGTTTCTCCCCGCACTGATGTGGTATCCTTGTATGGGATATTCATGATGCATAATAAGAGTTTGATTATCTTTTACGTCCTCTTGTGTACCCTCTGCTGATATCTTTTTATCTGCTTGTACCCTGCAGGGTTAGGTCAACATGGGAGCAGATTCCGTGATGTTCTGATTGATGGATTTGTGCCCCCATCCTCTAGTGTTGCCCCAATGTTTCCCTTCTATGACAATACTTCTGATTGGGATGACTTTGGTGAGGTCATAAATCCTGATGATTATGTAATAAAGGATGAAGATATGGACCAAGGAGCTACGCGTGTAAGTGTCTGCTTCGGGCAATCTGCTTGAGAATTTTATGTCTCTCTATCTTTAATCTATTGATATTTGGGTTGTTGAAACTGTTCAATAATGAAATTGTTTATATATGCATCTCAGACTGGTGGGGATATGGATGGAAAACTTGATGAAGGCTCTGCTAGTTTGATACTTGACACAACACCTTCAAAAGTCATATCTAACGAGTTGACTGTAAGTTCTACTCTTGCTCAAGTCATGCTATAATCAAATTGCTTGGACTGATCATGAAGTTACTGGTATTGCGGGTCTTACTGATGATTCCTTTGCTTTTGTTTATGATGACATGAAAGCACCCATGGGCATTTTATCTTTTCATTTCAACTTGTATTGGTCCTTTCCAGATTGTTTGAGTTTTATATTTTCTTTTTCTTCCCTGGTCATATTATCTTCTTCCTTGTTATTATCTTTATTTTTCTGGAACAAATGTCCTTTTACGAGGTCATTTTAGTTTCGATTTATATGTTACTGACATCAATGTGAAATATGTTGCTTTTAATATTGTTTCTGTTTCATTTGTTGGTTTGTTTCTGAACTGTTATTTCATATCTTATTGTTTTGACGCCTTTGAACCAGTCAACTACAATATACTTAATTTTGCCATTTACCGAACAATGTTCTGCAATGATGGTTAGGTGCAAGTAAAGTCTTCACTTGTTTACATGGATTATGAGGGGCGTTCTGATGGTCGTTCTGTCAAATCAATCCTTGCCCACGTGGCTCCATTAAAGCTTGTAAGGATATTTCTTGAGGCAATTGTTTGGAACTCCTAGTTTATGTATCTGCTTTATCATCTTTATGGGCCGTCCATGTAAAGTTTTCCTTGTGCAATGTGCTATTACTTGTCATGCATTTATTACATCACCATGCTATTATACGTGGATGTGAAATGTTAATCCTGTGAGGTGGAACATGCAGTAATAGCTGTTGAACAATTGCACACAGCATTGCACTATATTTATTAATTCAAATATGCCTCTTTGTCATGTTACCCCGTTCCTCCTAACTTTTTTGGGTTTTGATCTATTTTATGCGGGTGCCTTTTGTCATATATATTTTTCACTCAACAGGTCTTGGTGCATGGATCAGCAGAGGCAACAGAGCATTTGAAGCAACATTGCTTGAAACATGTTTGTCCTCATGTTTATGCTCCCCAAATTGAAGAAACAATTGATGTCACATCTGATTTATGTGCTTATAAGGTATATAACTCAAGAACATGTTTTTTGTTTAATGTAAGGCAATCATTTTGAATATCAGAATTCATTTTTTGGCCTTGTGTTGTAATGTAGGTACAATTATCTGAGAAGTTGATGAGCAATGTCCTCTTTAAAAAGGTAACCAATTGAATTAATCTTGTGATGTTGATAACCGTATTTGAGTTACATTCAATCTCTATCCCTTTGTCTAACATAACTGCAATATCAGTTAGGAGACTACGAAATAGCTTGGGTGGATGCTGAAGTAGGGAAGACAGAAAACGACATGCTCTCGTTACTACCCATCTCGACACCAGCTCCCCCGCATAAATCTGTGGTTGTAGGTGATCTGAAAATGGCAGATTTCAAGCAGTTTCTTGCCAGTAAGGGTGTCAAGGTACTGCTTTTCATATTTGTTTACACACAATCTAGAAAATATATAGCCCCTTTTGACACCCAAAGGTGCTTCTTTTACAGGTAGAATTTGCTGCAGGGGCGTTGCGATGCGGTGAATACGTGACATTACGCAAAGTTGGGGTTGCAAGCCAAAAGGTAAGCGATTTGGCATTTTGACTTTCCTGTCTGGCATCATCCAATTGCGTCATCTTCTTTTATGGGTCATGATCTGTTCTTCGCTTCTTTTCTTTTAACTTCATTTCTTGTTCGTGTTAGGGTGGTGGTTCTGGTACACAGCAAATCATAATCGAAGGTCCCTTGTGCGAAGATTACTACAAGATACGGGAATATCTATATTCCCAGTTTTATTTACTTTAGGTTGTGGAATGAAATAATACACAATGCAATAGAGTATGGAAAGCACAGCTTTGGTAAGGCTCAGAAACTAATTAACTTTGTTTGTCAGTAGCATACCATTTTTGGTTGAATGTACAATTTGTTTACCCAACTAAATTGTATGGTTTTTAGGTTGCTGTTTGTTAACCTTTTTGTCATTACTTAAGAGGATAGAGCTAGACACATTTATACGTATTTTTTGTATATCCTTTTTATTATGACATTAGTTTAGAAACAGACCATTTCATGTCATTAGATTTTAACATTGACACATTATAGGGTGTAGGATTCTACAGCAATAGATTTACAAAAAGCAAATCATTATTTTTATCAACGAAAGGCTAATTGATAGTGTAAAAGGAATTGTACTAATAGTAAATAACGAAATTGCGGCTTCTCTTCGTTCTATTGATAGGTATATAAAAAAATAACGCAAAAGTAGGTGTTTTACCAAATGACACGTGTTATCTAAACTGCAAGACCATCATCAGTACTGGAAATATCCATAATTCCGTTCCGCCAAATGAGGATGAGTTAAGTTCGATCTCATCAAAATTTTTTTTCGTTTTTGAACGATTTCTAATAATTAGGTAAAATCCGACTTTCAATTTTTCAATTTCAATTTTAGATTTCTCAACTTTCGTTTTATGAATTTTAAACATTTAAGTAAAATTATAAAAATACATAAATTTATTTTTTAAAAAAGGTTAAATTCTAAATCTAATACAATATAATCGTTAGCTCTTACATAATATTTTTTGAAAATGATTTTTAATTATAGATTAAATACAAAATAAAAACGCGATTCAATTCAGTGGTTTTTAACTTGGGGCCGTATGCACAGAGATTTAACATCTAATGGCAAAATGGAGATCCATAAAACTAAATACCCAAAATTTGCACGTAGAATAGTAATGGCGTTAAATATAATTCAAGAAACATAAAATTTAAAAGTTATTACTTCTTCCAATTTCTCATCTCTAACTCAAATAAACAAAAGTTCCAAAGCACTGATTTCAGTCTCAAAACAACAAAAATGAAACATATGCTAAACAAACCTCTAGCTGCTCCTAAACAAGAAACTCGAGCACGACAACAGTAAGAAACCAAGAAAATAAAGCTTTATTTCTTCTTTTCTGCACCTCCACCGTGGGCTCTGCAAGAAAACATTGCACCAACGAAACAATTTTACCATTTTCCGATTGCAAATCCTTCGAAACTTAAGACAATAAATGTTGCTTTTCCAGGATATGAGAGATAATTACCTCATCTTGCGGAGAACGCTGGACATCTCTTCACGCTTCTTCTTTGCCCTTTTGTGAGTTCCCAACTTTCTTTTAGCTACCTTGAGAGCTCGCTTGTCCTTACCGACCTTCAAAAGCTCGGTGATCCTCTTCTCATACGGTGCAAAACCAGCAACTTCCCTGATCAAGTTCCTCACGAAATGGACTCTTTTGCTCGTTTTCTGAAATAAAATAGAAAAATCAGTACACATAATAACAGATCTAGCATAGCAATTTACAAACATTACAGTTTTTTTAAGTAAAAGTACAAATGCTGGATGCATATTCAGACAAAAATACAGAGATATAGCCCTCCAAATACATTTTTCTTTTAAATTCTTAAAATTTTTTAATTCAACCGCGTTAAACACATACTCATTATCCAACAATCATACCCGAATCCAAGGAACATATCTTTTTCCCCAATACAGTTTTCCCTTTACTCTTTTACTAGAAGACCAATAGTTATGATAAGTTAAACCCGATCACAAATATTCTATGTAAAAGAATTGATTAAATATAGATGTACTTACTCCTTTCCGATTAGAGGGGCGTGGTGCCAACTCCTTCTTGGTTACAACATGGCCCTTGTTCAGTCCTACAAAGAGGCCAGTATTTGGCTGCTTGGTAGCCATGCCTGCTTTAGAAACAAACAACCGAATATACATATAAATAAAATGAAAACCACAACATTCAAACGACATTTCAATAACCTTTAGAATTCAAATGACTCAAACCCTTCATTCATTGTACTTTCCTTCATAAAAATCTTTTAATTTCCCGAATTATATTAGCATAAACAGTTAATCAAACACAAAAATGCAAGTGCATGTTAATCTCCAGACACCTCTTTCTTAAAACCAGATCTACAGTTAACATGGCGTGAAAATGGTGCTGCAAAACCAATATATATACATATATAATAAACAAACCCAGCCAATATCAGAACAGAAACCAAAGATTGTGACCCAATATCAAAACAGCCAATATCCTATCATCTAAAATAAACCTAGCAATCAACACACAGCAGATAATGAACACAACTTAAATCCAATGCACTCGATGAAACCAGCTAAACCCGCTCAATATTTGAGCTTAGCCTTTCACATTTTCAAATAACTTAAGCTATCTGACACGAAATTTATGGTTTTTCAGCTTACAATTCGCTTCCCAAGCAATCAAATAGAGCAAAATGCTATGAAAAAGAAAGATACTAAAGAAGTGGCGAAGGGGCTCAGAGAGATGTACCTGTGGAGACGGGGATATCTGAGGCGGAGTTAAAATTAGGGGTTTGGATTCGTGATCTAACAAATATATTGATGGCCGACTCTAGGTTTTTAGGGTTTCTAACATGAGTTTTGGGCTGAAATAAAAAACTAAATAAATGAAGAACATAATGGCTTTGAGAATGGAGCCCGACCCACAAAATCTTTTAAACCCAATTTACTTCTTAGAATATCTAGATTTTAAAACCCAATTACTTGACTTGTAAGCCATAATTTTTCTTAAGGGCATAATGATAAATTTAGTCTCTAATCTTTATGCAAATTTCCATTTGACCCTTATTCTTTTTTAAGTCATTTTGTCCCTCAACCTTTAAAATTTAGTCTTTTTTCTTGTTTTTGGATGAAAAAACCGACTGATAAACTATTAAAATTTTAACGACATTGATGCGGCTACTAGCGTGACAATCCACAAATAATTCAAAAAATTCAATGAAGATATTGAAAAATCAATAAATTTTAAAAAAGTACATAAAAACTTTTAGAAAAATCATCCTTGTAAACACTGAAGTATATATAACGTATCACATGAACTGTCATGACAATGTCATTCAAATTTTGACAGTTCAGTCAGTTTTTTAATTAAAAAACAAATAATTTGACTAAAATTTAAAGGTTGTAGGTTAAAATGACTCAAAAAAAAAATAAAGACTAAAGTGACAAAAACGAATAAATATTTGGGACTAAAATTATCTTTATGTTTTTTAAGTAATATAGATACTTTTGTCTTTTTGTTTGTTTAAACAATATAATTATTTTATACATCATTGGTGGGTTATTTTAGGTATATAATAACTTTAAAAATAAACATATATATATAATTACAAGTACTCACATTACAAATTGAAAACAATATTATTCAAAAGAAAAATCATAAATTTAAATGATAATCTTTATAACGTATCTTACTTTTAAAAAAAAATTGTGATTATGACATTATAGTCAAGTAAGTTAATTGAGTACTTATTATTGCCTAACAATTTTATTTGTGTTTTTTAAAATAATTTTATTTGGTAAGTATTATGAAAGTTAAATAATAGTATTTTTCTTAAAAAAGAAAGAAGCGTTGGTGTGCCACCTTGGACTATAATATTCCTCTTTAACCGGAATTTTATTGTAAAAAAAATACCAATAATTATAAAAAATGTGAAATTAAATAAAGAATCAAATTATTGATTGAAGGTGAGTTTGGATGGGCGGTGCGTTTACATGCAGTTAGTGTAAAAACAACAGTGGCGATGAGATTAGATATTGTAGCGATACTGTAGTGTGAGATAAAAAGTAAGCTAAACGCACCGCACCCAATCGCCCATCTAGACTCACCCTGAGTCTTGACTTAGCATTGAGTTTGATATCGATATTATTGTCAGTACAAGAATACGTAAGTTTGAGCATGCTGAAGCGCGTTTATCTTTTTATTTAAGATATTGAAATATGCTATGGATAATTGTAAACATTGTATCAATTTTAAAACTTTCATATACTTTCATAATTAAATTAAAATTTTAAAAATAAATAAATAAACAATCAAATTAGGTACCAACAGCCAAGAAAACCAGTCTACCTGTCAAAGTCGTGCGTGTTGTAATGCCATTTGCCTTTTCCGTCTTCACAAATCTTATTTAATAATTATTTTGTTTTTTTATAAAAGTATCATAAAAAAATTTTATTAGAAGAAAAATTATATTTTATCATTTTTATTAAAAATAGATAAATTAATTTATGTATTTCCAAACAAATAGTAAATTGATTATTTTGTTAAAGGTTTCATCTATTTTTACTGTTAAAAGTTGGTCCCTATACATCAGTATGAGGTGCCCATGGCACACCAACGTATCTGTCAGGTTTTTCTATCAGTCACGCCAATTTTTAATAGTAGAATTGGATGAAATTTTTAACAAAAGAAATAAGTTCACTTTTTGATCTAATGTGCTTAAATTAATTTGTCAATTTTTTAGTAAATGGGTAAAATACAATCTAACTCATAATACAAGGACCTCCGTGACACTTTTACCTTGTTTACTATTATTAAAGTAAAATTTTTTCAAACATATATTTTTATATTTTATATAAAATATAAAAATAAACATAAAAATAAATTTAGCCTTCAATATTTATGTCTTTTGTCATTTTGATCCTTTTTTTAGCTAAATTTAATTATTAGTCTTTCAAAAATAGTCAAATTACATTTTTTATGAAAATATTAACTAAAACATTATTTTTTTAACGATGTTAGTCTTCAACCACATGTTTTCATGCTGACATGAAACTACTCAACAAAAAATTAAAATTAATAAAAATATTTAAAAAAATTCATAAAATTAAAAAAAAACATGAAGTATACATAAATTCCTATGTTGGATGCCATGTTTAAAAAATTTAATGTTTTAGTCAATATTTTTATTAATAAAATAATAATTTGATTCTTTTTAAAAGGTTATTGGTCAAATTTGAATTTTTTAAAAGCAAAGGATCAAATTTAATTAAAAAAAAGTCAATTTGATAAAAGATATAAACCTTAAGGCCTTAATTTGTCATTATGCCAAATATATACTGAAAGAGAGATTTGAACCTAAGTGTAGGTTGTTAACTTTATCATTTCAACTAAACCATAATTTGATTTTTTTTTAAATTTTTTATAAATTTAATACTTTTTTGTCATAATATATTTTTGTTTAACTACCTTCTAAAAGAAAATACATAACATCATCCTAGACCACTTCTAAAATTATCTTTTTTCTCTATAAACACAGAATAATAATATATTTTTTAGTTTTTTTTGGAAATAATTTTTATTAGGGTAAACTATATACTCAATGTTATTAAATTATTAGTAAATTTACATTTTAATCATTTAACTTCAAAAAGTTATAAAATAATCATTAAATTATATGAAAGTTTTTATTTAAGTCACTGAACTATTCGGAAATTTTTATTTAAGTCCCTCAATTGTTAAGTCTTTTTTTAAAGTCCAGTTAACGAGCTCCAAGCAATGATTCAATTATTTGGTACAGTGGATTAGTACTCATTGATGAGTAGAAGAACATATCTTAGTTCCAAGTCGACCTGACGGTCAAGGTCAGTGATTTGGAAAATAATGTTATGTGGATTTTAGTTCACAGATTTTTTATGTTCAAAACTATTTCATAAAAAAATATTAAACAATAGAAAAAAAAGGGAAGAAGAGCTTTCAATTAGAGAAGACAGTGCGAACAAATAAGATCATAATAGCAGTTATTTTAAAAGCCTATCGACTTACACGAAAATTTTTGAATAATTCAGTGACCATTTTGTAACTTTTTAAAGTTGAATGATCAAACGTAAATTTATTATCTTAATTGTGCTTTACCCTTTTTATTATCATTACTTTTGCCTGAATTATGTTTAAAAAAAAAAGGTTTAGTTACCCAACTTCACGTATCACGTTCTCCACTTCTCGGTAAAAAAAGCTCATATAACGCTCCCTAATAGCCCAAAATAAATAAATAAATAAAAACAACATAAAAGCAAGCATTGGCAACGTGAAGGATTAAAAAAAAAAATCCCAGAATCAGGAGTTTTGATCGTTATGTGGATGATGATGATCAACAGTAACGTGCTTCAGCCTTCACCTTCATCTTCACAGTTTCGTAGCCCATCGGTTGGTCCAAACAAAATTTCTTAAACAGCTAATACTTTTAAGGGAAATATTATTAATCAATGTATTATATGACACTTGTTAAAATTTATTCACTGTTTTCTTTCTGGGTTGAAATCACTGAATTTTTTTTATCGAAGAAGAAGAATCAAAAAGCAACCTTAAAACATTGGTCACTATTATTTATTTTTAATTCAAACTAACTGGAATTTGGCTTGTAGCTGTAGTTAGCTAGCCTTCTCAATTTTTCTTCCTTTGTCTTATTATACCTACTTTTTTTGCCTGTCAATTTAAATATTTTATAATACAACTCAGCATTACGCCAATCAACCTAAACCTCATAAATTAAAGTCCATGTCTTTTGTCTTCAGTTTCTTATCAAGGAACATTTGCATATGAACATGGGATCCCATTTGTTTCACTCTTAACAAGTCTTTTTCTTTTTCTTTTTCTTTTTAACCTAATTTGTTGTTTTTTTGTTGATCAGACAGAAATTTGATACCTTGGGTCTTTTTTATTTTTCTCTTATAGCTCTGAACTGCTTTTTTTTTAGTGATAAAATTCAAAAATTGTGATCACTGAGTAGCTTATGACATTGAAAACCCTAATGCTGGAGAGACCCAGATCGGTTTCTTTGTACAGCTATCAATTTATGAGCCACCTCGAGTTGCAGTTCTTTCTATAGTCATCATTTACTCTATCTGGTGAGTGCTTTGTTTTTACACTTGACAATGGTGTGGAAGCTTAATTTGGTACTGCTTAGACTGCTTTTGAATTGATTCTTTATTTTTTTTGTTTTTTGGTATGTTCAGTTGGTAGTGTATCATCATAGGGGAACCTTTGCATAGTTTTTGAATGGACTTGGTTTATATATGATTGAAAATTGTTGATAGAAAGTAGGGATTAGGATGGGTTGCCACGGTTCATTTAGTGGGCGGAGAGCCATAAGTGATTATAGACAGTTGGAATTCGGGTTCTTTAGGGGGTTGGAGTTAGAGAGGGTGAGGAAAGCTAAGAGTGTGAGTGTCGAGAGAGTCAATGTGCGTCTTAAAACGGGTGCCTTTATTCCTTCCACATATGCCACTCCTTGCCCCGGCATTAGTTCCATATTCCTTAGAATGCAAACGACCTATTAATGTCTTATCTCTGTAGTTATGAGATTGTCGTGTTAGGACAATGAATAAATGTGAGATATGAAAGAGAGATATTCTATTCATGTTAGAGGTATAGTTCCCACTATGTGTTTTAGCGAGGTTATAGGCTCGTAGAGACTTGGGCTTCTTGTCATCACAGTTGCCCTTAACTTGTATGTTGATTTGTATTGTCTCGCGAGGTTGGTAGGGTGCGGGGTGAGCTCGCAAGTCGTAGGTATAACAGAAATCAATATACTGAATTCGAACACTCTGTACTCATGTAACTACTTTGTAGTTGAAATGTATGATAAAAGTCCTCAACTAGTTTTGTTTCAAATCTCTTTGAATTTTCTTTGTTTGATTCCTCTAATTTGTACAGTGATTGCTGCTTGAATGTGTGTGAATTTGGTATCTCATCCAAGTTCCTGTTTGGTATTTTCCCACATTAGTGGACTACTTTCCCTTGTTTTCCAGGCCTTTTACATGCAAATTCGTGCTCTACATTGTCGATCTCCGAGAGTAGGCATCGATGTCGATCATATGCGGCCTCCCACTCCTTGAATGTATTTACTGCCTAGCTTGTGCTCGATGGGCATGGAACCGATGCCTGCATACCGCTGGCCACGATAGTGTAACATGGGGTCTTGCAACCGCCGAAGAATTCGAACCTGTTCCTCGACTTTGCCGCTACATTCTAGCTGTTTATGAGGACAATATTCGACATCCCCTTTGGGAACCCCCTGGAGGATATGGGATCAACCCTGATTGGTTAATTCTCAGAAAAACTTACAAAGACACTAGAGGACGGGCTCCTTCTTACATACTATACCTCGATCACGAGCATTCCGATATAGTTCTTGCCATTAGAGGTCTTAATTTGGCAAAAGAAAGTGATTACCAAGTGCTTTTGGATAATCAGTTGGGTAAAAGGAAATTTGATGGTGGCTATGTTCATAACGGACTCTTGAAGGCTGCCGGATGGGTTTTAGATGCAGAGTGTGAAGTTTTGAAGGAACTCGTCGAGGAGCACCCAAATTATACTTTGACATTTGCAGGACATTCTCTCGGGTCAGGTGTAGCAGCCATGTTAGCTTTGGTGGTTGCCCAGCATCAGGATAAACTTGGAAACATCAACAGGAGTAGGATCAGGTGCTATGCTATCGCGCCTGCTAGGTGCATGTCGCTGAATTTAGCAGTCAGATACGCAGATGTCATTAATTCCATTGTTCTTCAGGCAAGTTATTTTTCGCCCCCTTCAATGCTCGGCCTTGTTTTTTGTCAGCTACGATACATACTATCAGTCAGTTTATCGCAGAACTTTTAGTATTGTAATTTCTACCGCACGACATGTTTATCTAAATACTGGGATATGAACTTATGTCTCTGTATCAGGATGATTTCTTGCCACGAACAGCCACGCCGTTAGAAGACATTTTCAAGTCACTTTTCTGGTATAGTTGGACTATAATCCATTTCGAATTCGTTTTGTTTATAGCTGATATAGGCCTCTGGAGTGTGCTAACATCCTTTTGTAAAGCCAGTTGCCCAATCAAGTACCGGTTTTCCTAGTTGCAAATAAAAATATGCTTACTCTCGGTTCCCCATTTAAACAGTTTGCCATGCCTACTATGCCTGAGATGTATGAAGGATACTTGTATACCTGAGGAGAAGATGCTTAAAGATCCAAGGAGGCTATATGCACCCGGTCGCCTCTATCACATTGTCGAGCGAAAGCCTTTCAGGTATAATGAGGCATAACAACTGTCTCTCCCCCCCCCATATACTTAGTGAATTCGGGTTTTTCTTAACTACGGTGATGTCATCGTGAGAATGCCTTGCAAGGCTCGACTCAGTACATGCTGTATGACAGCCAGTTTTATCGCCATAAGAACTTTTGATCTCTTGATGGACACCCTCCATTATATTTGGCTCTTGCAGATGTGGAAGGTTTCCCCCAGTTGTGAAGACAGCAGTGCCCGTGGATGGAAGGTTCGAGCACATAGTTCTTTCGTGTAACGCCACATCTGACCATGCTATAATATGGATTGAAAGAGAATCACAGAGAGCCATGGATGTAAGTTTAAAGCTGCATTTTTATGTTCATGATAATGGTTTAAATCAAATAGAGCTTAGCCAATTACATTTTTTGGATAAATTACACTCAGTCACTAAACTATTAGTAAGTTTAAATTTTGATCACTCAACTTCAAAAAGTTACAAATTGGTCACTGCACAATGCAAAAGTTTTTATTTAAGTCATTGGATTGTTAAAATCGCTGCTCCATGACCTTTGTTCACACTACCTGCACTAATCAAAAGCTCTTTTTCCCTTTTTCTTCGACCATTCAGGTTTTTTTTATGAAAAAATTTTGAACGTCATGAATCTACAAACCAAAATCCAAACAATTTTATTCTCTTATCTCCAATATTGACTGTTAGATCGTTTTTTATCTAATGTATGTTTTTTTACTTGTCGATGGTTACTTATCTACCGTACTGATCATTAAATCGTCACTCCGGGCTTGTTGGCCGAACTTTTAAAAGAAAAAGCTTAACAACCTAATGACTTAAATAAAAACTTTTGAATAGTTTAGTGACTTAAATGAAAGCTTTCAAATAGTTGAATAATCATTTTGTAATTTTTTGAAGTTAAGTGACTAAAATCTAAACTTATTAATAGCTTAATGACCTTAGAGTAGTTTACCCTATATCTTTTTTTGCTTTAGTTAATGCTAGAGAAAGATAGGATCATGGAGATACCAGCAAAACAAAGAATGGAAAGGCAAGAGACATTAACAAAAGAACACAAGCAAGAGTACAAAGCTGCACTTCAAAGGGCTGTTTCATTATCAGTGCCCCATGCTTATTCGCCACCGTCCGAATACGGAACTTTCGACGAGTCCGAGGACGTAGAGAAGTACAACTCCTGTAAATTGAGTAGCGAGTCATCCGTTGGATCGTCGGGGAAAAGCAAGAGCAAAGTAAGCTGGAACGAATTGATCGAACGACTTTTCGATAGAGATGAATCTGGGCATATGGTGCTCAAGAAATCACATAGGGATGATTGGTGAAATGTAATTATTTTTGGAAAATAACATGGACAGAAAAAAAAAAGATGAAAAATATTAGGATATTTGTGATAAACAACATCATTCATTGATTAAATTTATACTGAAGTTCCAATCTCATTACGATAATCACAAGCAATCGTTGAAAGCCTGAATCCTGAGAAGCTAAACACAGGTCAGTTCTAAAGAAAGCAAATAAATTTCAAAGGGTTAAATTATGCTATTAGTCCCTGCACTATATATAAGATATGTATTTAATTCATATATATATTTTAATTTGGTTATTTTTAAGCTGTGTTTTTTAAATTTTAGAATTACAGGTTTAGCCTGAAATTTTGAATTTTGAAAAAAATATAAAGACTGAGAATGAGAATAATCCAGATGGATAACATGGATTAAATCTATAATTTTATACATAGTACACAATTAATAGCAGAATTTTACCATGTCAAAATGAAGATATCGAATTTGAAATGTATAGGATTAAAATTAACCAATTCGAAAAATACATATAACTAAATTTGATCAAACTAAATGTAGAGATTAAATACACAACCTACGCATAGTGCAGGGACTAATAGCATAAATTAACCAATTTCAAAACAAAGATATCGAATTCGAAACAGAACAGGAGAAAAATCATGATCTGTAATAACAATCGGGAAATTATTACGGCAAAATTCATAGGTATCAAGCTAGGGTTCTTGGCTGGTTCCAAATTTTACTTAAATTACAGTGCAAACTACATCTTAAAAGATCAGTAAAGCTTGAAAAGGTAACAATAAAGCAAGTATGGAGATGGGTTACGCAGTCAAAATCAAGGGATTTCACTCTTATCAAACCAGAAAATCAATGGCTTCGGCTGCTACTTGTAGAACCCGCAGATGGGGTCGGTTTCTTCAATGAACAAGAAGACTTGAAAGCTTCTATCTGAGATTGACATTTCACGTAATCCCCTTTGTTTTCTTGCAAACACTTCTTTAAAGCCTCAACGTCGCATGGTGATGGGATCTTCTTCGCCCCGTTAATATCTCCGTCCTCGCCCATTTTCTTAAAACCTAATGTTTGGAGGTTAAGAAAACTGTGGAAACACAAGGAGAAGAGACGGCGAAAATGAAATTACTGGGAAAATGAAAAGACAATACAAATAATTTTTTTGTTACTTGCATCAAAGATCATCAAACTATAGTCTGTATTTTAAGTTGATCTTTAAATTTTAGAATATTTTAATTGAGTCCTTAAAGTACTACTATCATATCTATCAAGTTTTTCTTCAACTTAATTAGTAAAAGTATCATGGAGGCCCTTGTACTAGTAGTCAAATTACATTTTACCCCCTCTACTCAAAAAAGACAAATTAACCATTTTAGGTTAGATTAAAGAGTAAATTGTTGATTAAAGAACAAACTAATCCTTCAATTAAAAATTCCATATACTTTTGCTGTTAAAAGCTAGTCCCTGTACATCAGCATAAAGTACACATGGCATGCCACATGTCACTATTTAGTTATTTCGTCAACAACATCAATTTTTAACGATACAAATGGATTAAATTTTTAACAGAAATGACCAATTTGCTCTTTAATCTAATGTATAAGGACTACTTTACTCATTTTTTTGAATAGAGGGGTAAAATGCAATTCGACTCCTAGTATAGAGGTTTCCATGGTAATTTTACCGCTTAACCATTAGCTTGAATGTTAAATGCAATCCAAATCTAAGGTAGAATTTAAAACATTTAAATCAAGTTGTAAACACGTGTGTACTTGCTACATAAATAGCTTAATTTGACATGTTTTTTAAAAATAACATTTCTAAATTTTATTGATATTTTGTTTTTTTAACATGTTAGACCTTAACTAACCATAGATAAGTGTCACAGACTTAGATTTTTTCCACGCAATCCATGCATCCATAAGCAGTTTCTTCGCTCCAAAACAATTAAGTCAGCCTAACTTGCAACAATTGAGGATTCAACAGAATTTCCTCTAATACACCCACGAAGAACAATAGAAGAACGAAGTAGGAACGAACTTGAAAGATGGACAAAAGCCACAGAAAAACAAGAACACTTGAGATAAAAGTTTGAGTGAATGCTCTCAAAATTTTATTAATAATTGAATGAATTACAATGAGGGGAAATGCCTCTATTTATAACTGAGCCTCCCAAAATCAACAGTACAGATCAAAATACATTAATGGCTAAGATTAAAAGCTCTCTAGATATCAAATCTCTAATATTACAGAATCATATATTCTAAATATTACATTTAATGTCTAGGATCACATATATTTGAAGATCACATTCCATATTTGTCAAGCATATCTTTGAATATCACTTTTCATATTTACCAAGCTCCGAAGATGGGCTTTCAATCTCTCCAAGCAATGAACCAGTCCGATTGAGCCAAACGACCTCCCTTGAATGCGATGGATCGTACAAGTTCGTTATGGTTGGAGGCTCTCATGCGCAACCCATGACATAAGTACATATATAGTTTAAATATGTTCCACATTAGACCCAAACTGATATTTTAACACCTAAATTAACAGGTAGGAAGATAAAAAGATATGCTTTATAAAACGCTAATAATTTGATGATTCAGTTAAAATTTTTTCTAAAGTTTAGAACTTAACTGATGGTTGAATCGATCAAATGATTAATTTCAAATTTAACTATTATTAATTTAAAAATTCAAAAAAAATAAAGTATAATTAGACAAATTATAAAAATAAGAAAAATTAACAAATACAAATAATTAATAAGCTTATATGATAAATAAGTACTTAAACTATCTAACTTTTCCCATTTAGGTACCTAAAGTTTTTTGGTCAAATAGGTACCTAAAGTTTTATTTCGTTATGTACCAACCATTAACTCTCATTTAAAAAAAAACTCTAAACCAATCAAATTAGGACACATATCTTTTTTAATTAAATAAATATATTTATAATTAACATTAAAAGTTAAATTTAATTAAAAATAAAAATATTTGCTTTGATCACGTTTTAGACCGATAATCTAGCCACGTGTTGTAATTTTTAATTTAATTTTTATTGAATCTTAATTTTAACCATGTGCTCGATTGGCTGACATGGACCATAGCGTGATGCGGTGTGATTTATCCATTTTTTTCGTCGTCTATTTTCCGCCAGTAAACGGCAACGTTTTCCTGACTGATGTAAAGTAGGACAAAACGCATCGTTTGAGAAAGGAAAAGCGTACGAGAAAAGCCGAGGATTTTTTGGCTAATAAATATAAAAATGAAATAAAATCGCCAACGCCTTAAAAGGGAAGAGCCAGATAAGAGCGCCTCAGCGCCAGAACAACCAAATTTGAAAACCAATTCAAACCTAACGGCTATTCCCTCTCTTTAAACCTTACATTTTATTTTCAATAAAGTTAAATCAAAATCTCCATCACTCGAAATTTCAACTACGAAATTCGAATTCGAAAAACAGAAGAAATTTCAGCGAGCAAAAAATAAAGTTATTTTACAATGGGACGAAATCGAGGTCGAAAGGCACGAGTGATAGCGAAAATCAAAGGCTTCACAGATCTGGAACCGGAATCCGTCAACGAAGCTTCTGGAAAGTGGATTTCAGTTCACAGACCAAAGGGAGATGATTCCGAAACTGTCGCTGTTTCTTTTGGAGATGAATCTACGAGGTAACGATTTATTTTACATTTTTTTAAGTTTATCGTTGAAAGCTGAAAGCAAGAAATGATAGTTACCGTTGTTTTGTTTTTCGATCGAAAATATTTAGCAGTCGTAAAGGATCGTACGAATTGGATTATTGCTACGATCGAAGCGAGGGAAATGATTTAATTTTTTCAAAGGAAGTAAAGCCACTTATTGAAGATGTTTTTAATGGTTATAATGCCACCGTCGTTGCTTATGGAGCAAGAGGCAGCGGAAAGACTTTTACAATTCAGGTCAGTTAATATTCTTTTTATTGCTATTAAATAATTTACTACAAAATTTTTGGAGAAAATTAAGTATGGAATTTTAAAATTTTGAAGGGTTCGGAAGGGAAACCAGGTTTAGCAGTACTAGCTATGGCTGAAATCATTTCTATAGCAGAGGAAAGTAGCAAGTTAATAGCCGTATCATGCTATGAGATTTTGAAAGACCATGCTTATGATCATTTAGCTCCAGATAGGCATGAAGTTTCGATATTGGAGGATGATGCTCACGGCAAAATTCAACTTAAAGGACTTTCTCAGGCAAGTTATATAAGCTATTTTATTTTGAAAATGGAAGTTTCTCTAGTGATGTTTAGCTTACCTTTCGGTTTATTGATTGATTCACTTCTTTTTGTAGGTTCCTGTGAAATCTATTGAAGAATTTCAGAAACTATATCTTTCGAATCAAAATTCACATAAACAATCCCAGAAGATAATAGCTGAACCTCATCATAGAAGTCACAAAGGCTTAATCATTCATGTATTTCGGGGCAATGAATCCAATGCTCTTCCTTTTGGGAAGATGAACTTTGTTGATTTGGCAGGTTTCAATTTTTAGTTACACAGTCATATTTTTCTCTGCTGTAGCTTAAAAATTAGCCATGTTCATCCTCTAGCTGGTTTTTTTTTTTTTTGCATTTACCAGGTTATGAGGATGCCAAAAGGAAAAGCACTGGTAGTGATAATCTCTTGGAGAATAATAAAATAAATAAGTCCATATATGCCTTACACAATGTTGTGTATGCTTTAAATGCCAATGAAAGGTATGTACCTTATCGCGAAAGTAAGCTAACTCGAATTTTGCGTGATTCGTTGGGAGGGACAAACAAGATTTTGATGATCACTTGCTTGGTGAGATTTTCAGTTCCAGATTTATTTTACAACTTTTTTTATTTTTCCCAAATTTTGTTTGCAATTCACATTAATTTTGTTTTAACTTCTTTGAGTGTAGAATCCATCCTTTTGCCAAGATTCCATGTACATGGCAAATTTAGCTTCTCGTTCTTGTAAAGGCAGCTCTAAGACTATACCCGATTCAACAAAGAAAGCTAAAAGCATGGTGAGACCTATGGTGGTTTCTTCTTCAAGGAAGAGCCGTTTAGCCGGGACTGTTTCTGCAACTACGTCAAAACCGATTGGAAATCGAGTGCGAGTTCTGGAAAATAAAGCCAATGTTAAGGCTTCAGCTCTAAAAGGAAGGTACTTAATAACACCTCTCCTACTTGCGTCAAGATATATAATATTTTCGTCATGGTTGTTGCTCTTTCTATATATTGGTAATTTCAAGGTTCCATAATTTTTTTCTTTTCATAATTTGAAGGAAACTTTTTGATGAAGCATGCCATTCAACCAAACCTAAGAAGGTATCTCAGAAGGTATCTCAGAAGGTATTCAGTTTTCCTAAGAAAGGATTCTAGCTTCTTCGAATCTCTTTTACTTAATTTGCATGAAAAAATGGAATGTTTTGCTATTCTATAAAGTTAAGAAAATAATACATTGAATATGATGAAATTAAGGTTCATTAAATGATAAACTTCTATATCTGAAAGTAGGAAAGCTTGCCATTAGAAAATGTCTCGACCATTACTGAACATGCTATACAAAAAGAGGTAACATTTTTTTGTATTCATTCTATCTGGTGTGTAAAGAAATATGCATCTAAGAATGTGAATCAGCTTCTGAATCTTTTTATGATTGGGAAAGTTATCATCATTTTGTGCAGGAAAAGGACTCTTCTAGTATTTCAGAAGTAGTAGTATCTCATACACAGGTAAACCTCTTTTGTAGACTTTAAAACTCAGACGTGTTACTAAGTTCAAATCTTGTTTCTTGTACATAATCATTGATTGCAAAGAAGATATTAAAATGGTCAAATTGTGCCGTTAGTTCTTGTACTCTGCTTAAATTGTGTCATTGGTCAATTTTAGTCTTCGTGCTCTTAAAATTTTGAAATTTTAGTTTTGACCCAATTGTTAAATCTGTTTAGTTAAATTATGTTATTAGTCATGTAGTATATGTAAAGTTATAGGTTTACTCCATGTTCTCAAATTGAATATTTCTTAATTCATATATTCTTCGAATTTCAAAATTTTAGTCTTGACACAAATAGCAACAATTAAATCCATTAATCGACCTTTTTGTGAGTAATACGCTGAAATAACAAACTGGTATGACATTACACATGTGATACTAGATTACAATATCAATGATATTTTTTTCCATGCTTATTGGTTTTATTTATTCTTTTCAGGAGCATTTCCCCTTGCAAGCTTTTAGTGCAGAAGAAAGTGACATGGCAGTTAAGGCTACTACACAAGAAACCAAGATACTAGATAAGGTGATTAAATTTAAATTGTGTTTAAACACTTATTCAAATATACTCAAGGAGATTAGTTACTATTAAAATTTGTTATTTGATTCTCAAGGTTACTGTGACTGATGAGGATGATAATCATGATAAAGCCACTCCAAATATTGATAGCAATGCAAAGGCACTTTCTATTGAAGCAGGTATATATAGATTATAGCATATCAAAATGAAAAATCCATTTCAGTAGTAAAGTCGTTGGAATTGGACCGGTTGGACGAACAACCGGCTTGGGCAAAAGGTTCAATTGGTTTTTGAGTGATTCACTCGGAATTGATTGAATTGGGTTAAAAAGTCAGTTGAATCGGATTTCTCTATTTTTTATAATTTTTTAATTAATTTATCGGATCAATTAATTGAACCGATTAAATCGGGAACCAATGATCTGTTCAGTTCTACTGCCGATCCGATTTTCAAAACTATAAGGATGACATGCTAATAATCTGTGGCATTTTTTTAAGCAGATCAAACCATAGATAAGGAGAACAACCTTTTACTTGTCAACAAGGAAGCATCACCACCGATCAGTGCACGATTACAAGAGTTGTCTAATAATCTGAAATTGCTTTATTCTTCAACTCCGTCATGTGTAGAAATACCACCAAAGACTGATGTTTCATTTGAAGGTCAAGTTTCAACAGAAGCTTTGGAGCCAAAGACTCCAGAGCCAAGGTTACTAATAAATGACAAATCGGAAATTATGGACACCAGTTGCAATTCTTGGAAGGCATTTAGTGCTCGTAGTTCTCGAATGAAGGTGGATTTCAGATCTAAACCATATTAGAATCTTTTTCTATATTTAATTATTTGACTCTTCCCTGTTAAAATTTTTTTTTCCCTATTGCAGAATTCTCTTGTTGATGAATATCTCAGATTCTTAAATACAGCTAGCAAGTAAGTATATATGTTTTTTAGTAGTAATTTTAGGACTTCATAAGCTCTTATCATTTCTAATTTAAATTCTGCCCTTTCATAAAGGGATGAAGCAGTAGTTAGTCCTTTAACTTGATAACTTTTCTTAATTTGATCCCTAATTTTTTCTTTGGTCCACATTAATCTTGGAACTTGGCAACTTTTCCTAATTTTGTCATTGAACTTGGATTTCGTTAAGATGTGATGAGATGGTACTTTGAAATTGTGCCACATAATCACTTGAAAATTTTATATAAAATCTAAAAAAACACCAATTTTTTTTCCTCAGAGTGCCACGTTACCAAACCTTGAATCTAAGTTCAGGGACTAAATTGAGAAAAGTTACTAAGTTCCAGGACTAATATGATAAAAAAAGTTTAGGGACCAGGTTGAGAAAAGTTACCAAATTCAGGGACTAAATGTTACTTTATCCTAAAAAAAATAATACCTTAGTAAACAGGCAGCATATTTCGAAAATCTAATTCAAGTTTTTCAAATCTAATCTCACATTTATTGTTTGAAATTCAATAAACTAATAATTTTTTTTTCTTTTCTGCTTTATCAACAGAGAAGACTTGAAAAGATTAAAGGTGAGATTGTAACTATCAATACTAGTTTTTTATTTGCTTTTGACCTAAGCAAACTAAATATACGATTTTTTTTTTCATTCAGGGAATTGGAGAGAAGAGAGCTACATACATTCTTGAACTACGTGAAGAATCACCTGAACCTTTTAAGGATGTAAGCAAGAATTTTAGTTCAGTTGTTTGGCTGGTTTATGGTTTGTCTTTTTACCTTCTGAATGAAGAACTTAGCAACTAATAACTAAAATTGTATTTACAGCTTGATGATTTGAAGGAAATTGGACTCTCGGCAAAGCAGGTAATTTTTTAATTCTATTTCCACATATATACCTTGGGTGTTTGTTTTGTGCTAAAATTGTGTTTTGCTTGAATTGGTTGTTTGTATTTCATATTCAGATCAAAGGAATTATGAAAAAGGAAATTGGAGAGCTTTACAATTAACCTTTCAGGGATGGATTACTGAAGAATCGGATCCCCAAGGAGAAAGTATGTTCGATTTCAACAGGCAACTCGAAGTTGCCAAATTGTATTATTTTGCTTTCCTTTTTTATTTAATATCTGATATTTTCTAATTTTTCTTTCGGTGTGCTTTTTCACTTGAAAATGTTGTACACAAACTGTCCGGCATGAAGTTTGATGTTTGTTTTCATTAAATTGTATTTAAAATATTGTCTTCTTTCTTTCTTTTTTGAGTTTTAGATGCCTTTATATATAGGTGTGCAGTTAATCCGATAGGGTTTTTCAACCTAATTGATCTAATTCAACTGATTAACATTAGTTGGTTTCATTGTTAAGCAGTTCAGATAGATCAATTAGTTCAATTAACAAATTTATTTAAAATGATATAAATATAAATATATTTAAAATAATTAAAAAAATTAAATATTAATTCGATTAAATCAATCCACTTGATTATAAAATTTAATAATCGATAATTGGTCCATATAGTCAAATAAAACCACCCTATAAATTGATTTAAACATTATACTGTTTAAATTGAAGTCAACTTACTGGATCAATTAGCCAACTCAGTTTTAACCGATTCATGCTCTCCCCCATTTGTGAATATAAGTTTTGTTTGTTTTTTCAAGTAAATTTGTTGCCCTTGGATAACAAGATTAAATATGAAAAAAAATAAAACTTATAATTAAATTATGATTTACATGAGAAAAAAAAGCAACTTTAAGACAAAATAAGAGTATGGTTTATTTGGCAAATCTATAAGTTACCTGTTATGATGAAGAAAGGCCTGCATTTCTGGTAGCATGCGTTTACCATTCTGAGCTCTAGTATTTGTAATATTCATTTTCAGGATTTCCCAAGGCCAACAAATGTGCCTCACCTTACGTCGACTCCTCTCTTTGCCCTCTGCTTCTTCTAATTGTTTCGTTAACTCCTCAATCCGGTCACGTAGTCCGACAGCTCTGCTGTCGGCTAGCTACACAGATCGCTCTGCGGCTGCCTGTGCAGCTATAGCTGCAGCTGCGAGTTCTTCTTTCAACTTTAACTTGCCATTGGATATTTCTAAAGCTGTTTTTGTTTTGTCCAATTCTTGCTTCAAAATAACAACCTAATGAAACATCAATGCTCTTGGGTTTCAGACTTTATTGGACTAAAACGGGTAAAAAGTATTTCTGGTCCCTCTCAATTTCGATATTGAGCAAATTAATCCCTCTAAAAATATTAGAGTAATTTCGAAAGTGAGCAACAAAGAATAATTAATCACAATGTTAAATTTTTTGTCAATAATACATATTTTTTATTGGTATAATAACAAATTTAGCCTTCAAATTTTACATATTTTGTCAATTTAATATTGATTTAACAAATTTAGCCCGTGATATTTACACATTTTTGTCAACATTTACATAGAATATATAAACTTCAAGAGCTAAATTTATTATTATACCAATCAAATTATGTACAATTGATGGAAAACATTAACACAATCATATTGTTTTTAGTTGCTCATTTTCGAAATTAACAAATATTAAATTGATCCAAATATTTTGAGACGGATCAATTTATTCAACATAAAAATTGAGAGAGAGGTGTTTTTACCAAGATTTTATTACATCAATCAACTCTAATTAAATCCAATGTTATTTTAAGAGTTTATCTATGCTACTCCAATTCTTTGTTTTTTCTCGAAGCACCTCGCATGAGGATTTGATCCTCCATATCTATGCTTGACACATGCCGTATCCGACCCATCCAATTCCAGGCTACGTAAAAGATTATCATTCATTCACAGAGCAAACAAGCTCGAGAATGGTTCATACTGATGACAGAATAAAGTACGTACCAGTTTCTCACGTTCTTCAACCTCTTTTTTTCCAGCTTCTACTTCCAATTCACAAGCTTCTCTCCATCTAGCAACTTCTGCTTCAGTTTCTTTTATTTCCATCAAGAGTTCATCGACCTTATACAGTTGAAAATTTCAATAAAAATAATAATAGTAAAGGAATTAAGAACAGAGGAAGAAAAAAAAAAGAGGTTAGGAATAAAAAGAACAGAACACTTCCAAGAGATGCCGAAAAAAGACAGATGCTAACATTTTGAGCTAAAACCATCTCTCTGTTTTCCAATTCTTTAATGTACAGTGTGTTTTCTTCAAGCTTTTGAGCTTGTTTCTCTGTAAGACTCTGTAGTCGCTCGGTGTCAGACCTGGCATAGCAACAATAATCAATAACTCCAAACCTTTGAGCAGTAGAACAGAAGAGCATAGGTTCATAATCCTTTCATTTTCCACAAGAGGCACATTGATCAAGCTTCTATCTACACTATATCCTTTAAAGTTATAAACTGCGATCAAAACATGCCTCTATTGTAAACAAATCCAAATACATGGGGAAGTGCAATTTCTATGTTACCCCGATTTAGGGTGAGTGCTGGTACGAGTATGCATCCTAAATACGCATGCTCAATTTAAGTTTTCTCCCCTATTCAAAGGATCATATCTCCATACTCATATCTGAATATATGTTATGCACAAAAGCTTTAAAAAATAAAGGCAATAGCAACAAGCAATACGTTAATGAAATACCTAGATTCCTCCAAAGATCTTCGTAATTGAGAAATTTCAAGTCTTAAATTCTTCATTATCTTCTCCACCGTAGAGGCCTGTTAAAGATGAGTTAGGATGTAAGACACTGTTCTTGTTGCAAATTTATCTATGTATAGTACACATGCATAAACTTCTCAGCCGCATTATGAAGCTCTACCGTAAATAATGTGTGCCATCATCATTTAAGTCTGGACAAACATGAAAATTAAGCATTCAAGCAACAGAAGGAACTAGTTCAGGGTCTTAAGTTAACCAATATGCATTCTAGGTACTCAATTGAATGGCATAATTGAAGCATCCGTATGAAGCTAATGAGTCAATGCAAACAAGAATCAAACATGATCTGGTTCAAAACTAAAGATAGAATAAACCTAAACGTACCAGGCTAACAACCTCCTCTTCACATTCGCTGCCATTCGATTTACTACCTATACTAGTAGTAAAGGCCCCTGAACTCTCCGTCGCTTGCTCATTGCTTCCACTTCCCATCATAAACCCGAACCCGACTCTTTGCAACCCCCGCTCTGCAATATGTAACAGTGCCACTCTCTTTTGCTCAGTGTTCCCCTTTAGCTTATTCAAATTCTTCTCCACTGCCTCTTTCTCCACCAAAGCTATCCTCAACAAACTATTGATATCGCGATTCTTGTTGTTCCAATAGGGTCGGAAGCGTGTAAATTATTGTACTAAAAAATCACACAAAGTTCAATTCCCAGGGAAGAGAGGTGGATCACATGGATCTCTTAAATACCAAGTCTTTCCTTAGACAGAATATCCCTTCTATAGTAATTTAATAGCACAATTAAATACTACTATTATACCCTCAAATATTGAAAGAAAAATAGGACAAGAAAGAACACAAGAGTTTTAACGAGGTTCGGTAAATTATACCTACGTCCTCGGGCACTAACACCAGATGATAACTTTACTATCTTCAAAGTATTACAAACAAATAGAATTCCTTAAGAATTCTCAAATAGGAGAAAAAGAAAACTAAGAGAGAAAGATTGGTTGGGATGAATTGAAATGAGAAATTAGAAGGCCTATTTATAGTTGAGGTTTAAGGACCAAACAATAAATAGCCCATTATCTCAAGGACAAAAAAAAATTATCCCTTGCCACTTTTCCAAAGTTGGTGGTTGTCATTATTGATTGTCTCCCATTAATGTTAATGGCAACCATTATTAATTGTCTTCCATTAATGTTAACAATCTCCACCTTGAAGATTTGATTAGGATAATCACATCTTCACACACTTCCTTCAACTCCTCAAATTCGATAAAGCTATCTTTTGTAGTGCCTACAAATGCGCTCTCGAGTGCCATACACCTGAAGGTGCTCAAATTCTCAGGATGTTAATCAAGTTCAAATAATGATTAAACTTGATTGTTGTTACCACCTTGGTCATCATATCTGCGGGATTATCTGCTGTCGGAATCTTCTGAAGTAGAATTTTTCCTTTTTCAAAGACTTCCCGCACAAAGTGATATCTTACGTCGATATGCTTGGTTCTTGAATGATAGACTTGATTTTTCGCTAAATGAATAGCGCTCTGACTGTCACAATATAAACTTATGTGACTTTGAACAACTCCTAAGTCTTTCAACAATCCATTAAGCCAAATAGCCTCCTTAACAGCTTCTGTAACTGCCATATATTCTGCCTCTGTAGTAGACACAGCTACTGTAGACTGTAAGGTAGACTTCCAACTCACTGGGGCTTTCGCAAGAGTAAACAGATACCCCGTAGTTGAACGACGTTTATCTAAATCACCAGCAAAGTCGGAATCAACATATCCAACTACAAACTGACCAAGTGCTTCATCCTGTTCAAAAATTAAACCAACATCTACGGTTTTTCGAAGATACCGTAGAATCCATTTCACAGCTTGCCAATGTCCTTTTCCAGGATCATGCATATACCTGCTCACAACTCCAACAGCTTGTGAAATGTCAGGCTTCGTACACACCATCGCATACATCAAACTCCCAACTGCATTAGCATATGGGACTTTCGCCATATATTCTCTTTCTTCTTCAGTTTTCGGAGATAATTGAGCACTAAGTTTCAAATGAGAAACAAGTGGGGTACTTACATGTTTTGTGTTTTCATTTACACCAAAACATTGTAATACCTTTTTCAGATATTGCTTCTGATTCAAACAAAGCTTGCCTCTCTGTCTATCTCTACTTATCTCCATACCGAGAATCTTCTTGGCCTCACCTAGATCTTTCATCTCGAACTCTTGATTCAACTGAGCCTTCAGCTTATCTATCTTTTTTTGGCTCTTCGAAGCGATTAACATATCATCAACATACAAGAGTAGATAAATGAAAGATCCGTCATGCAGCTTCTGCAAATACACACAATTGTCATATTTGCTTCTTGTGTACTTCTGCCTTCTCATAAAGCTATCAAATCGCTTGTACCACTGCCTCGGGGATTGCTTCAATCCATATAGCGATTTGTTCAGCTTACAAACCCAATTTCTACCACCAGTATCTGTGTATCCTTCGGGCTGAGTCATATAGATCTCCTCTTCTAACTCACCATGCAAGAAAGCCGTCTTAACATCAAGTTGAGCTAGCTCCAAATTCAACTGTGCTACCAAGGCCAACAAAATTCTAATGGAGGAATGCTTCACAACAGGGGAAAATACATCATTGTAGTCAATTCCCTCCTTCTGAGCGTAGCTTTTAGCTACCAATCTTGCCTTGTAGCGAATATCCTTCTTGCTAGGAGATCCATCTTTCTTTGCGAATACCCACTTGCATCCGATTGCCCTTTTACCTTTCAGTAATTGTGCCAACTCCCAAGTATTGTTCTTCCGGAGAGACTGCATTTCTTCATCCATGGCGCTTTTCCATTTATCACTTTCTAAGCTTTGCATTGCTTCTTGGTAAATGATAGGAATATCATCAACAACGGGAAGGGCGTAGGCCACCATATCAGTAAATCGAGCAGGTTTACGAATTTCTCTCCGTGGCCTTGCAACTGCAACTGGTTCTGGTGTACTTAGTGGTTCTTGGGTCAGAACCTCTTCAACCTCTAATTCCTCCATTGTGGCTGGAGAATTAGACTTATTAACTGGGCAAATCCCCATCTGCTCAAACTCCACCTGTTTTGGAGTACACTCCACCTGCTGTGGAGTATTGCTCGTCTGAATATCTTTATCTGCTACCTTTTTCAATGTCGCAGATTCATCAAAGGTAACATCTCTGCTACAGATCATTTTCTTTGTGCTTAAGCACCAAAGACGAAATCCCTTCACTCCAGAAGTGATTCCCATAAAGAGAGCTTTCTTTGCCCTCGGATCTAACTTTGACTCCTTCACATGGTAATATGCAGTGGTTCCAAACACATGTAATGAATTATAATCTGTAGCCGATTTTCCAGACCATACCTCCATAGGAGTTTTTCTTTCTAATGCAGATGATGGCAAACGATTAACAAGATGGCCAGCGTATGTCACAGCCTCAGCCCAAAATTGCTTGCCCAACCCAGCATTGGACAACATACATCGAACTTTCTCCAGCAATGTTCGATTCATACGCTCTGCCAATCCATTCTGCTGTGGTGTATCCCTAACTGTGAAGTGTCGAACAATACCATACTCTTGGCACACATCGAAGAACGGATCACTTTTATATTCCCCTCCATTGTCCGTCCTAAGCCGCTTGATTTTCTTGCCAGTCTGGTTTTCGATCATAGTTTTCCATTTAAGAAAAACTCTAAGCACTTCATCCTTAGTTCTCATGGTATACACCCAAACTCTTCTGGAAAAGTCATCAACAAAAGTAACAAAGTAGTGTTTTCCTCCCAATGAAGGTGTCTTGGAAGGCCCCCACACATCTGAGTGAACATATTCCAAAATACCTTTTGTATTATGGATAGCAGTACCGAATTTCACTCTCTTTTGCTTTCCCAGAACACAATGCTCGCAAAATTTTAATTTGCAAGCCTTTGCACCTTTCAACAATCCTTGCTTTGCCAGAATTTGCAAGGATTTTTCGCTGGCATGTCCCAACTTCATATGCCACAACTATATTGAGTCCAATTCTTTGTTGTCGGAAGCTGCAGCGACTGCTCCAATAACTGTACTACCTTGGTAGTAATACAAGTTATTTTTCCTGATGCCCTTCAATATCACAAGTGCGCCAGATGTCACTTTCAAAATCCCATCTCTCATAGTAACAACTGAACCATTGGATTCCAGGGCTCCCAATGAGATGAGATTTCTCTTCAAACTGGGCACGTACCGAACATCAGTCAGAACTCTGGTTGATCCATCTTTATTCTTTAATTGGATTGAACATATCCCAACAGTTTTACAGGCATTGTCATTGCCCATATAAACAACTCCTCCATTTAGTTCTACTAAATCAGAGAACCACTCCCGGTCAGGGGACATATGATAGGTACAACCCGAATCCAATATCCACTCATCTGAATGGAACGATGATGATGATGCAACCAGTGATAGTTCAGAGTCACTGGTATCATGCTTTGCAACACAAGCATCTACAGCAGCTTTTCCCTTATTCTTCAGCTTTGGACAATTTTTCTTCCAGTGGCCTTTCTCATGACAAAAAGCACATTCATCTTTCCCGAGTCTGGACTTTGACTTTGATCTCCCCTTTTGAGTTTTCTTCCGAGTGTATGAACGACCTCGGACTACTAAAGCTTCTGTATCTCTGATTGAGTTTTTCTGTTTGTCCTTCTTTCTCTGTTCATAACTGTATAAGGCCGCACAGACTTCACTCAGAGATATATCACTCCTGCCATGAAGTAGAGTAGTTTCTAGGAACTCAAACTCCTCAGGAAGTGACCCCAACAGCATCAAAGCCAAATCTTCATCTTTGAATGTCTCATCCATATTCAGCAAATCAGTGACTAACTGATTAAATTTGGTGATGTGATCATTCATTGTGGTACTTGGGACGTATGTGAAGCGAAACAGTCTTTTCTTCAAGTGGAGTTTATTTTGACTGTTTTTCTTCAAAAAATTTTCTTCAAGTGCCACCCACAACTTATTTGCAGAAGTCTCCTTTGAAAAAGCATACTTCTGCTCTCGAGAAAGGCATGATCGAATTGTGCCACATGCCAACCGATTGATCGCCTTCCAATCTTTCTCCTGTACATCATCTGGTTTCTCTTCATCAATGGCAATGTCTAGACCCTGCTGAAAAAGAGCATCTAGAACCTCACTTTGCCACATACCAAAATGGCCCGTGCCATCAAAGATCTCCACGGCCAATCTTGCATTTGCAATTGTCGGTCTTGTCCACATGGACGATGTTGAAGCTCCTACACCGACCGTTTTCTCCATAATCTTTCAATATACCTAAGGAAATCTTTTCTGATGTGGAAGATCAGTTTAAACTGCAACCACAGAGCATACTATGATTAACCTTCGGCTCTGATACCACTTGTTGTTCCAATAGGGTCGAAAGCGTGTAAATTATTGTACTAAAAAATCACACAAAGTTCAATTCTTTGGGAAGAGAGGTGGATCACATGGATCTCTTAAATACCAAGTCTTTCCTTAGACAGAATATCCCTTCTATAGTAATTTAATAGCACAATTAAATACTACTATTATATCCTCAAATATTGAAAGAAAAATAGGACAAGAAAGAACACAAGAGTTTTAACGAGGTTCGGTAAATTATACCTACGTCCTCGGGCACTAACACCAGATGATAACTTTACTATCTTCAAAGTATTACAAACAAATAGAATTCCTTAAAAATTCTCAAATGGGAGAAAAAGAAAACTAAGAGAGAAAGATTGGTTGGGATGAATTGAAATGAGAAATTAGAAGGCCTATTTATAGTTGAGGTTTAAGGACCAAACAATAAATAGCCCATTATCTTAAGGACCAAAAAAAATTATCCCTTGCCACTTTTCCAAAGTTGGTGGTTGTCATTATTGATTGTCTCCCATTAATGTTAATGGCAACCATTATTAATTGTCTTCCATTAATGTTAACAATTCTCCTCCGTTAAACTCACAACACTGCCCTCTAGTTCCCTCTTCTCCTTCTTTCTTGCTTCCTTGAACTCATACGCTTTCGAGTTAGCTTCTCTCGCAAGTTTCAAAACCGTGCCAACTTCTCTCGCAAAATTCCACAATTCTTCGTCTTCTAATTCCATTTTCTCGCTCTTACCATCAACGTTCTCGGTCACTTCCTTTTCATCATTCAAAATTTCGATGATTTCAACCAAACTTTCCTTCACTGAACAGATCGAATCCAAGCTTTTCTCGAACAACTCATTTCTGACTTTAGTTTCTGATTCCAACTCTTCGACTTTCCCTCTGTAAAATTCAAGCTTTTCTTCGAGTTCAACCTTTGCTTTAGACTCCTCATCGATCTTTTTCGCAAAGCCTTCTTCGTTTTCTCTTAAAATAACTTCGAATTCCTCCACTTGACGGCGAAGAAAGTCTCGCTCGACTGACGACTCGTGAACTTTCTCCGTTAAAGCAGCGGTTTGAGCAATTGCTTCACCTCTCTGTTGCTGGAGAAGACGCAGACTCTCCTCCATGGATGAAGATTTGGATCGGAGAGCATGATAATCGTGACGGAGAGATTCGAGTTGCGCGAAGAGATCATGATCGGAGATCGGTGAAACGGTGGAAGAATCGGCATCGTCGATAGAGATTTCCGATGAGGGATCTGCGGAGGCTTCCATGATCCATAGACGATATAAATTGATTTAGGGATTGTGGCGAGAGAAAAAGGGGGAATAGAGCAAGGAGTATGGAGGGAAGTGAGTTTCTATAAAAACTACCAGTCAAATGAACGATTGAAAGAAGGTCAGGTGGGCGAAAGGAATATATAAATACCGGGTTTTGGCGGGGATTAGATAAAGGTATAATTTTCGATCAGATCCTTATACTCTTCGAACTTTTAAATTTTATCTTTTTCCTTTTAGTTTTAGAAATTTAGTGCTTCTACTTTAAAAATTAATACCTAATTTAAATATTTAAATGCAACATATTTAATTTTAACAAAAATTTGTTAAATTTGTTATCAAATCAGATATTAATTTTAAGGTTTGAGTCATATATTGTTCAAATTATGCATGTGTTCTCCCTTTTTTTACTGTATAGATATATTTGGAAAAAAATTTGAAGGATTAACTCCCTAAAATTATAAACTTGATAAATTTAAAATTTTTGAAATATATATTAATTGAATTATCATTGAACTTAGTTAAATATAGGTTAAAATAAGTCATAAGTCTTTATATTTTATAAAATTTAAAATTTAGTTCTTGTACGTTTATTTTTAAAAATTTAATCTTTCTACTTTTTAGATTTTAGAATTTAAATCTAACTGTTAGTACTATTTTTTTTTTAAATTTGCAGGTGTGATATTTTGAAATTAAAAAAAATACTCACTTGGTAAACATGTAATTAAAAAAAGACATAATAAACTTGAATTCAAACAAGAAAAATTTAATAGTGTTAACCATTGGACCTAAATTTCAAAATTTTAAAAATAAAAAATTAAATTCCTAAAAGCAAAATTATAAGGATTTAATTTCAAAATTTTAAAAGTAGTTATCTTAGATGTTACCATCTTATAACTAGAATTTGCCTCACCTTCTAGTTTTTAAATTATTTGTTATTTTTTTAATCGCTGAATGGTCTTTGAAAAAAAAACCTTTAAAAATAGAAAAAGAAAAAAAATTTAGTTGAAATTTCTTTTAAAATGAAAGAAATTAGAATGCATAGACACACTATTAGTTGCAACTCATTTGGCAACTCATTATGCAATTTGTTATATTTAATGGTTTGTTTTGACTTCACTTACATATTTTTATTATTTAATTGAAGAAGTTATTAGTTCAAGCAAAAATATTTTCTAATGAGCCATAGTGTGATTTATGTACTGTATTTAAAAATATGTTACAATTGAAAATGTTAAAGAGGGGAATGTCTCTTTTTATTCATACATTATCAAATAGTTAATTGGGCACAATATCAAAAGAAATGCTACAAATTGAAGAGTTTAAAAGAGTATTTTTTTATATTTCATTTTGCATGATTTCAGTGATATGGTTCGAATGTCTATACATACATAGAAGACTTGTTTATTTGTTTGTTTATGTGCAATCGGAGAGTATGTTGTTTTGTTCCTTAAAATAAATTGTTTTAGGTGCAATTTTGTGTATAAATAAATTTTTCTTTATTAATTTGTACCTAAATTTTGAAGGAAAAATTATCTTGAAATAATTGATCCGAGTAACAAATTATTGTGCACATTATTATTACTTTTCAAATTCAATTGTTTCTTTAATTGCAAACTTATAAACTATTAACGTATTGTATTTTTTTTGTCAAATTTCGTTTAAGAAAAAAGTGTCGCAAAAACCGAAAAATGTCATAAAACTCCCTTGTTCTAAATTGCTGGTACATTCCTCTTGCCATCAAAACCCCAAAGAAGTGTTATTTCGCGAATGAGGAGAGAAAGAATGCATGGCAGAAGAGAAAATAGGTGAGCAATGTAGGGGGCAGCTAGCCGGCAGTGGCAGAACAACTAGTCGCAAACTAAATCTTGAAAGGTTTTAAAAAAGAAGCTTTTTGCGAGAGAGTTGTAAAATAATCTATCTCATAATTACTTATAGAAGGGTAAATATACATTTCGGTACCTAAATTTAGCTTTAAGGTTCAAATTGGTACCCAGTTAAGGTTTTTTTAATTTAATTAGGTACTTGAACTTGACTTTAAGGTTTAATTTGGTACCAAAAGTCTAGTTTGGTCCAATTAAGTGCCTGAATTTGGTTTCTAAGTTCAAATTGGTACCTAAACTTGATTTTTTTTGTCCAAATTAATACTTACGATAAATGACTTAATTGAACTATGAAGTCAAGTTCATATACTAATTTGAACCAAAAGTCAAGTTCAGGTATCTAATTTGACTAAAAAAATTTAGGTACTAATTTGAACCTTGAGACTAGGTTTAGGTACCTAATTAAACAAAAAAAAACTTTAGATACCAACTTCAATCTTGAAGCCAAGTTAAGTACCAAAAATTATATTTACCCTTAAAATAATAATATCGTAACTAACTTCTATATGCAAGTATACTTTTTATTTTAAGGTGAGTATAGTTACGTGGTGTTTGGAAAGCTACCTAATAATTAAATTTTGGTTGTATGTTCAGATAGCCATTATAATTAATGAGTCCAATTGAATTTGGTATAATTAGAGCACTCCAATTACACTTTCAAATTCTTAGGGGTGAGATAGGTAATTATATCCAAAACCAATTTTAAAAAATTATCTTTATATAATTTATAAAAATTATATTACAAGCATGAACATGTATAAGTAGTGTTTGGGATGGTTATGGCAAACTTTTTTTTATTATATTATAAATGCTAAAAATTATATATTATAAAATAATTTGTGCATTTATAAAGTTATAACAATAACTTATATTATTTAAATCCTAAAAATTTCTAAAGATATGATAAAAAAATATTATAAAAAAATAATTTACATGTTATAAAAGTGTTGTAATATATTTATTTATAAAAATTTATGACCAGTAAATATGGATGTAACTTATTTATGTGTCCATACTATATATTATAAAAATATATATACTTATTCATAATAAATGTTATAATTTTTTTTAAAGGCTATATATTATAAAATTTATATTATTTTTTACTTAATTTAAGTATTATAAAAATGGATATAACTTAGCATAAGTATTCCTCCAAATGGATATATACTATTTATAAAATGAATTTGAATATTACAAGGTCAATACTAATTATGCAAATGGTTGTCTTGTACCATACCGTGGGGTATAATAGCATTTGAGAGAATGGTTTTAGATACAAGTACCATAACACAGCTCGCAAACTTTTTAACATGAGACATTCAGTACTGTGAAATGTGATAAATAAGACATTTGTTATTTTAAAAAATATTTCTCATATTAGCAATATCATCTAAGTACAACATAAAAAACAATGTTGGATTGTATTAGCATGTTGCATATTTCATAACTTCAATCATAGGTGGAATTTAGATGATTCATACTTTGAGGAGTACATAGAAGAAGGAGTTATTGATAATCTTAATGATGTATGTTCAAATTTAGATGATGATGAACTTAGTCAATGACCGAAAAATGATGATAAAGAGTACATGTTAAATATTAAAACTGCATAACTTAATAAATACACATTAGAACAATTAGATAAAATTGCATATGATGTTTAGCTTTATTGCCATATTTATTGGTACTCGTATTATCAACTACTTTTTAGACAACATAATACATATAATGATTTGATTTTAATTTTTATTACTTGCTTATAAATTATTTTTATCATGCTAATAATTTTTTTATAATAACTAATATTTTTTCAAAAATATAAATTGTGTAACTGTATAATTATATTTTTTAGTATCAAATATGATATAGAGAATTATGATGTAATTATACTCTGTCGGCCAAACGTGTCTAAAAAATTATAATTCTTTATAATTACAAGAGAATGTAATTATCACCTAAATAATTACACTTTCATTTATTTTGTGCTATCTAAACAAAATGTTAATGATACAACTTACAATACATATCTTTATTTAATCAATAAACTATAACATGTGGGAATATACGAAAAAAGAAAATAAAGAACTAATTAAAAATATGGGATATATATGTAAAATTGAGCTAAAATTACAAAAGAAAATGTATCTATTTCATCAAGAAACATAGCAGGTGAAAGTTTCCAAACAAAATAAACAAGTGATAAAATAATATTTAAAACTTGGATTTAATCAATGTATGATATAGTGGTGCTTCGGAATTACACTACGAATTTTAAAAAATTAAAAATTTTATAAATTATTAATAATTTTTACATATTTTTTAGGTGTTAATTTGACACAAAGTGTCATGTCATCATACCTTAATGGAATTTAAGTATAGGGATTAAATTGATTTTTTTTTAAAATTTGAGACTAATATTGGCACAGAAAAGTTTAAAGACTAAATTGAAAAAAAAAACTAAATGTTGCATTGTCCAATGAATAACTAAAACTGATGGGGCATTTTACGTAAATTTTATATAAATATGTTATTCAATTGTAATTGTGAACATATTTAATTTTAAGTAAAAAATAAAAAAAAATTACCTAGAAGAATAATCAAGTAAGATTTTGGTTTTCTAGCATTCCTCAAATCTCACCCTTGATATAGCTTTCAATTTTAATTTCATATCAACAGAGAGTAAAAGATACGAGTTTCTAATTTATATTTATAAATAGAAATTCAATCATAACCAAATAAATTTTAATAAAAAATATTAAAATGGAAAGCAATATAAAAGTGCCAAGGACAAACCTAAAGCTTTCTAGAAAGCTTAAAAATAAATACTTTAAAAAAAAGTCATAAATACTAAATAGTCAAACTAAAATCAAGTGGAAGGAAACTTTCCACATAGTCCGTTTAAATACGAAAAAACAAGCTAAACTCTTAAATTTATATTGCATTTCCACGTAATTGTAAAATGAAATTTAAAAGGTAGTCAAATAAAATAAAACTCCACCTTGCTGTCGTTTTTCTTGTTCTTTTTCTATTTCACGTTGTAATTCGTTCTTTTTATTCCTTTATCTAGAGTCTTTTTATTTATTTATTTATTTTTAGTATAATAATAAATGTAGCCTCTAATATATTCTAATTTAGTCCTACCTCTTTTTTAAAATCACTTTATCTATCTGTCTCTAAAATCTGTTAAATTGCTTTTTTATTAAAAATTGACTAAATTATTAAATTTAAATATCATTGACATGACCATTTATATGAAAATTCAAGATGAAAAGTAAAAACTAATGAAAATATTTAAAAATTCAACAAATTTCATAATTTTTTTAAAGAAAATTATATACTTTGGTAATGTCGTACAATAAAGTGAATAAACTGCCATATGTGCTATCATTTCAGTGGTATTAAAATTTTAGTAATTCAGTCTGTGAAGATTGAGTACCAAAGCGGTTCCAAATAGGGACCAAAGTGATAAAAATGGTAAATGCTAGGGGTTACATTTATCTTTATACCTTTTATTTATTTATTTGTCGTTTAAATCTCGTCGTAACTTTCAAGCAGCTGTCTCTCCATTTTTTTCTTAGCTTTGTCCAAAGGTAGGTTAGAACTGTGAGACGGATCTAATGCTGAAAAGAAGAAGAAAAGGCCAACTTTTTTAACTCGGTGATTGACTCACTCACCGAGTCAATTTGGCAATTTAAAAATTGGTCCTAAATCCTAATCATAATTTCTGTGGAATAGCTTTATCTTAAAAAGAAAAAAAAAGGGATAAACAAAAAAGAGAGGAATCAGTGGATAGATGGGGAGTCTGGTGGAAGAGATTGAAGGTGATAGAGAATACGATTTTGAGGATGTTATATTTGTTGCGGTGGGGAAAAATGTGGAGAAGAGTAAAACAACGCTTGATTGGGCGGTTGACAACTTTCCCGGGAAAAAGATATGCGTTCTTCACGTTCACCGGCCTACTAATGTACTTGCATTGAGTGAGTTTTTTTAATTTTTTTAGCTCGTTTGAATTTTGATTTTTGGAGTTTGTTTAGTTTTTGTTGAAGTTCTGTTTGGTTGCTGAGAAAGTTGAAAGAGAAATTTGGAAGTTGTTTTTGTTGTTCACCGCTGGCACCTGTTTTTTTTTTTTTTAAATTTAAAGATTCGTGAAAGAAAAAGAGAGCAATTGTTTGTTTGTTCCTGTATTTATTATAGCTTATTAGTTGTTTTTTTTTGTAGAAAAAAAATTAATGAGCTGATCTTATATATAATTCAACATCGAGAAAGAGAAATGAACACGGATTGAATTTTACTAACACTTTTGGATTTCGCTGCAATTATGTTAAATTTCCTGTGAAATTGAATACTGTAAAGTTATATCAATATGGACAGAGTGGGTAACATGTTTATTCGGTATCTGATTTAAGAGTCAAATGCATTTGACTGAAAATAGAAAGGTTTTGGATTGTGGACTTATTGATCAGAAATCCTACTTTATATGAAGTTTATATTGCACTTTAATGGATGTTCATAATTTGATAGAACGAGAGAGTAACATGTTTCTATTCGGTGTTTGATTTAAGATTCCACTGCATTTGACTGAAAATAGAAAGCTTGTGGAGTTATTGATAAAAAATCCTACTTTAGTGGATGTTCATTATTTGATAGTGATTAATGATTATTATGCATATTCATAGCTTAGTTGCTTTGATCATATGGTACAAATTTTAAGGTTATATCTTTAATTTATAATTTAAGCAGCAGACGGAAAGCTTGCGCGCGGTAAATTGAAACAGCACGCAGTAGAGGCATTTCAGAAACTTGAAAGACAAAGATTGCAAGAACGCTTAGATGAATACCTTCTTATTCTTGATCATTCAGGGGTACTATTTATTTCATTCTTTTCCAATTTAGTTCAGTCACTGATGTGACCAACATTACACAGCCCTTGAGTTGTTTTAATTTCTGAGGAAGAGACATATATCTTTTGCTGTACATTTTACCTGTCAGCGATCTTTCTAAAGAAAATGGTCAATGCTATTAGTTTGATGTCCTTATTAACTAATGACATAATCATGTGAACAATGTACAGGTACAGGCAGATGCACTGTGGATAGAAATGGACAGTGTTGAAAAGGGAATTTTAGAAATTATAGCAAGGCATAATATTAGATGGCTTGTTATGGGAGCAGCAGCAGATAAATATTACTCAAAGTATGAATCTCTTATCACATCCTATTCTGAATTCTTTTTAAGGGAATCTAGCTAGCTGGTTATGCTGGTGGTGTGAGCCTCCAGCTTATACTGCCTTTTCAATTTTATTGGTTTGGTATTCAATTTCCAAATTTAAATTCTCTTTGCGATTGCAGGAAACTAGTAGAACTGAAGTCCAAGAAAGCAACCTTTGTATGCCAAAATGCAGCAGTTTCTTGTCATATCTGGTTTGCTTGCAAGGGTCGCCTCATCTATACTAGGTAATGTTTTGACATTGTAAGTTAAAATTATGGTTGCTTGATGTTCTTTTAGGTGGGAGAGACTTTGGTTCCTCCTTCACTGCTTCTGCAGTCCATTGGATCAGCTATACCAATTTAACTCTTCTTTCTATCTATGCTTCACCCCTTGGTGTCAACTGCCTCATGGCAATAGTTGTTAGGTATTCGGCTTATGATAAAATTGGTTGACCAGTGGTGTTTGGCTTGTTCTGAACTAGTGGATTAGCATTTTCAGGTTCACTGACTTTGTAGAGTTTTGCACTGAGAACTTCAATAATTTTTCACTAGTTGGCCTTCATATGAAACAGAGTAGGCAGACAAGACGGATCTAGTAGAGAGATTGCAACTCCATCACCACCAATGGATTCACCCCTAATAACAGAACAAGCAGTGATGCTGTCAGAATCCGTGCTTAGGGAGAGATCTCCAGGTAAATTCCCTGCTCCAGATCATGATCCCATTTCTGTTGACTTTCACGAATGAAGTTCCAAGCAATTGTTTTCTCCAAGGCATAACTTTGTTGCTGAGCCGTGCAGAACCACAGGAAGATGCCAACGTAGTGAGAGGAAATTTAAGGCCTATTTCCCTGCGTTCAGTACATCCAAACTTGCCTAGCAATGGAGTGGTTGACACTTATGGATCAATCATGTTGCAGATGGATGAGGTGAGAAAAGATGCTTTAACTTTTTAATTTGTGGGTTTCATTGCCAAGATAGTTTTTGTTATTTGCTGGTAAGGTTGTAAGCTATTCTAGCTGTTCCTGTTTAAATTTTGCATTTAGAAAGCAAAAGAAAAGAAAATCCTAGGGATCATGGTTTTTAATAATGAATTCATGAAGCTTTATGAACCAGAGCTTGGATTCCTTTGAGTCAGATTGTGTATAGCAAATGAATTTAGTTATCCATTAAATATTCTTCTTAGTAGAAGCCATTGTTATCGCACTAAATAACCAGATTATACTACAATGATTTGCTAATTTTCAGGAAGAACATCAAGGACAAGCAAGTAATGAAACTGATCAACAACTAGAAGTGTCTACTATAGATGATCATAACTTAAAGCAGGAAGTCTTTGCAGAGACAATGAAGCGATGGAAGGAGGAAAATGATGCCATAGAGGCTGCATGCAAGGTGAAAAAACACTTCTTTTTCATTTTTTTACTGCTTGGTTGACATGACTCCGAGTTCTGATTTCAAACCAAATGAAGCTTCTGAAACATCTTGCCCGAGTAAATTGATAGAAGATGAAGTAAATTTACCATTTTGCACTGATCCTTTTGAATCTGCTCTCCCCCTCAAAACACACACACACCAGAACCATAACTTCCTGCCCATTACACTTTCCTTTCAGGCAAAGGCTTTAGAAAGCTTGTGTGTGAAGGAGATGAGCCGAAGGAAAGAGATGGAGGAATTGCTTGAAAGAGAAAAGCAAGAAGTACAAAAGATGAAGGATCAACATGATGAATTTATTAAAGATCTGCAGATGGTTAAGGACCAAAAGACGATACTTGAAAGCCAAATTGTGGAGTCCCAATGTGTAGTGGAGGGGCTGGAGGAAAAAATGTTCTCGGCTGTGGAACTTCTGATTAGTTTTAAGAAAAAACGGGATGACTTGAGAATAGAGCATGAAAATGCCATAAGAGTGTTGAAAAATCTGAGGAAACTTGTAAATGGTGGAGATTCAAGCTTTCCTGGGTCCCAAATCCTTGAATTTTCTTTCATAGAGATTAACAATGCCACTCGTGATTTTGATCCTTCTTGGAAGATTGGAGAAGGAAAATATGGAAGTGTATACAAGGGTCTCCTTCGCCATATGAATGTTGCTATAAAAATGTTGCCATCTTATGGCTCTCAAAGCCTTTTGGAATTTGAGAATGAGGTAAACTTTATTTAAATATCTCTACGGCATCTATGTTATTTTTGTTGTTGTTGGTCAGTTTTTTTTTTTTTTTGTTAGAATCATCAACACAACACACATATGATGAACTAGAGACTTAGATTGTAAATTAAGGATTTTCAAAAGCTTCTTCCGTGGAGGATCCACTTTTGGGCATATTCAATTATATATATCAGCAGTCTTGAAGTGTGCTTTGTTATGCTACACATTGTTGTTTGCATATCCTGTGAGCTTCCAGGTCATTTTATTATTAAGAAATCTGAGGTACTTCCTGAAAGTAGTCGGACATATAGACATGGTGCCACTCATGTATTTATGATCTTAAGCTGCCTTGTTCTTCGGTTCAAAAATGTTGGTCTTCTTAGGCGAATTAAATTTCTATTACCTATTAGTACTACCAGTGATGGTTTATTTTCTGCTCATTGATTTCAGGTAGAGATATTAAGTCGGATTAGACATCCAAATCTGGTAACAATAATTGGAACTTGCCCGGAGTCCAGGTCACTGGTCTTTGAGTACCTCAGGAACGGCAGTCTAGAAGAGCGCCTTGCCTGCAAAAATAAATCTCCACCACTTCCATGGCAAACTCGAATTCGCATTGCTTCTGAGATATGCTCTGCTCTTATCTTCCTCCATTCTAATAAGCCTTGTATCCCCCATGGGAACTTAAAACCTTCTAAGGTCCTTCTTGATTCCAATTTCGTATCAAAGCTCATTGACAGTGGCATTTACCGCTTGATTCCACAAGGCAAAAGTACTGATACTTCTGCTTTGTCATCTGTTTATATGGATCCGGTGTATCTTGAGAATGGAGAAGTTACTCGAGAATCTGATGTGTACTCATTTGGAATGATACTGTTACGACTTTTGACTGGGAGATCGGCTTTGGGGATCTTGAATGATGTAAAATGTTCGATAGAGACAGAAAACTTTAACATGGTGTTGGACCGAACAGCTGGGAACTGGCCACTTGAAGAAGCCCAACTGTTGGCTCACTTGGCAATAAGGTGCTGCGATACACAGCCATTGGATCGACCAGACTTTGTGTCAGAAATCTGGAGTGTGCTTGGTCCAATGAGAGACTCATGTGTCAACTCAGCTTCATGCTTGGAAGCTAAGGAGCTTCGTTGCGCCCCTTCTCATTTTGTCTGCCCAATTTTTCAGGTAACATTCAAGTTCAGTTCTTTGTAGTAGAACTTATGCCTGCTAGAAAAGACAGTACGAGGATGTCGGTTTCTTTCAGTGATTTTAATGGTCATGTAGTTTTCATTTATTGTTACCGTGGTGGTTGTCTTTTAAATTTGCAGGAGGTGATGAAAGATCCAATCATAGCGGCTGACGGTTTCACATACGAAGCCGATGCTATTAGAGGATGGTTGGACAGTGGCCATGACAGATCACCCATGACAAATCTTAAACTTGAACACTGCAATCTGGTCCCTAATTATGCTCTTCTTCAGGCAATTCAAGAGTGGCAGCAACAATATTGATGCTTTTATCTCGTTTACGAGTCACAACGATCGTATCTGGCCACCTGATCTGATTAAAAATATATAGCTTATTCATACTCTCATGTATAGCTCAAGGGATTACAGTGCCATCTATGAATAAAAAAGTTTCACTTATTATTCTTTAAAGAATATTAGCTGAACAAAAATTTCACTTCATCTTATTATTCTTTATAAAAATGTTTCAGTGTTTTTTCGAGGACTGGGATGAAAATGCTTATTATGTGATAAAAGGACCATAGAAATCCTTGTATTAGGATTCAATTTGCATATTGTCCTTTATTTTTTTTAGGTAAAGTAGTCTATGTACTTTAAATTAAAAATTAAATTGGTTATTTTTGTTAAAAATTTTATTGATTTGTATTGTTCTAAATTGTTGTGGTTGATTAAATAATTAAACAGTGACATGTGACGTGCTATGTGGATTTCATGTTGATGTATAAATATTAGCTTTTAACAGTAAAAATTAATGAAATTTTTAATAGAAAGATTAATTTATTTTTTGATTTAATATAATGAGTAGAAGACTCTTGAGATCACGTAAATGTTACTGGGATAAGATTAGTGGTTGAAGCCAATTAACGGTTGTTAGATTCTTTAAAATCTCACAAATAAAAATGGTAACAAAAACAACATAAAAAGATTTATGATGGATTAAATTTATATATGAATTCTTTTTTAATGTGTACTTTGACATGAATTTTAATTTGGTGTGTAATTATATATATGAAATTTGAATTGTAGTTCATATGTATATATGAAATTTTGATTTTGATTCAATTGTACACATTTAAAGAAATGAATATATACATTTATTTTCATATTAAATCAATATAAAAGTTTGTAGAGGTAATATATTAATGTAAAATAGTGATAATTTGATAATGTTGTTAGTAAATTTTGAAAATTGAATCAAATCAAAATTTCATATCTAAAATTATACAAAATCAAAGATCATGTATGACATTGCAAATTAGATTAAAGTTTAGGTATAACTTTGATATTTGTCCCAAATATATTTATTAGACGTTTATGTAAGAACCAAATACTTTTGCATGTAGTTGAATTTGAATCTACTCTAATTGCATTAATAAAATCTTAAATTTACTATTAAATCACAACTTTATTTTAATTTTAATATTATATATATTTTATATGTTATTATCATTAAATAATTTTAAATAATATATTTTATTATTTACTATTTATTATTTTTAAATACGTTTCTATTTTTCTAAACATCTAGTTTTCATATGTATACACGTGAAATAGAAATTCTAATAATTATAAATTAAATTTGCTCAAATATTTTATATTTTTTTAATTTGAAATCTATGTTGGATATATAATATAGATATGAAGTATAATTTTTAATCTATAGAAAGCATAATTTTTAAATATATAAAAAATTAAAAGTGACCGTATTTATATAAACACGTACATTTATTTGAGATTTACTTTTAATCCCATTCACATAATAATAAATTGAGTTAAAACTACTTTTTTTAGAAATAATAAAGTAATTAAGTTGGGGAATTATTGGATTGCAGAGGTGGTGTTATTAATTATTATTATTATTATCATTATTATTTGGATGAAGTTTAGTCAAGTAAAAATAAATAATTTTCAAATTGTAGATTTGGCTGGGACCTTATTTCTCAATCTCAGGTTCACGTCCCTCAACCATCGCTTTGCCACCAAAATGTCCCACGTCACCTCTATATTTTTTACTTTCTATAACTATGTTTTCCTCTCCATATGTTTTACCTTTCTTTTTTCATAAATTTACCACACTGTTGAAAAGGGTTCCGGTTCCCACCTTTATATGTTTTTTTTTTCTTTTCTCTCTTACAATTTTGCTGCCTTGAAACTCTTCTTTTTCCTCCGCAACAATTTTCTCGGTCGATCACTTTTTATTTTCTCGGTGATTTTCTCTCCCGCCAAACATTCGCCAATCCTCTATCCTTCAACTGTAAATCCTTGCGATCGCTTTAAGATTCTGTCTCTCCTCTAACCGATCTCTCTTTTGTTTCTCCTTCTCACTCATTCACTGGTACGTTAATTGATCACTTCACTTCTTTATGTATATTGTTTCTTATTTTAAATTAAACAACATGCATTGATTATTGTAGATCACATGAATGGAAGCCCTAACCATGCTTTTTTTGTTTAATTCGTTTTAGTTGTTTATTATTTTTATGTGGAATTTGATTGTTCCATTGTGGAATCTTAAAAGAAAATGGAACTTGAAAGTCAGATTTTGAATTTTACTGGGTGAATAATGGAAAATGGCGGAAAATAAGTTCAATGGTTATATTGTGGCTCAGGAGAAGAAAGTTCTAGAAAAAAATTTCTCTTTTGGAGAAATGAAGGTTTGGAAGGTTACTTAGATTTTAACTTTTGGTATAGGTAGATTAATAGTGTTGATAGGACTCTACTCTTCTGCGATCTTTGATTCTCATTGTTATTGAATTTTGATTTGGTTAATCTTTTCTTGTAATTAAAATTTACATAGCTACCAGCATATGGATTTTGATGTTAATTTCTAGGTTAACTATTTAGTTGTTTTGATGAGAAATATATTGCTATTGGATGAGTAGTCAGTTCCATTGGTGACCTTGGTGGCATATATTATGATGGCTATGGTGCTTGGTTTCGCGCTTGGATGTTACAATCAGATAGTCCTTAGACCTTATTGTTCTCTAGATGCATCCTATGTTTGATCTTTGCGTTGTCTGTCATTTTAGAAATAGTAAGGATGATGATAAAGTTGTTACATTGTTGTCTAGCTTTACCCAATGGCATGCAGGACATACATGTATATTGAGTATTTTAGATGGGATAATGGTTGCAGATCATGCCTCTGGACTTGTTATTTTGATGATCAGGCAAATGTCTGGCGCTATTTTGTTCATTCTTCAGGATGTTTGGTTGCTTCACTAGAATGTGCACACTTAGATTCCAGTGGAGGCACATGATTTTATGTTTATGTTTAGATGCTTACCATATCTAGGTGGCCGGTTGGGGGGGGGTAGCACATCAGTTTTAAACATTATCCAGTGTTCCAGATTAGTTAAACTGACTTGGATGCAGAATGGCTATTAGATAGATTGCTTGGAAGCATTCTTTCCTGAATCATTGTCAAAGTACTGTGATTTGATGATGGATAAGTCATGCAATTTAAGCTTCTTTTAGGATCTTAGTTTGTCTTTCTTCCCTTTGCAGTGACACCTCTGAGTTAGTCGTGGTTGTGCTTTGTTTGTATGCATAAATGCCAGTTGGAAAACTCAAGGCAGCCAATTCTGCAAATTTAATGAAATCAGAGGATCTAAATGATTCTTTGGACACCTTCATCAGACAAGCTATTGGAAAAGAACCTTTCCTTCCCTTCTCAAGGACTGGTGACAGCCCGGTTCAATGGATTCAATTGCTTCATGCCTTAGACCAACAAGGTACCTCTAAATTATTCGATGGGTTAAATCGTTGTCCTAGAAAATACTTTATAATGATACATTATTCCTCTATTTTCTTGCCTACATCTATTACAGATATCCCTGGCTGGCCATTACTCTCTCCTCTGAAGGTGCAGGCGCAGAAGTGTGATAAGTGTTCACGAGAATTTTGTTCACCCATTAACTATAGAAGGCATATACGTGTGCACCATAGATTGAAAAAACTTGATAAGGTTTTCAATTCCTTCGAAACATCATTACTCTATTAAGTTGATTTTTTAAAGAGTTCCTCCTGGAATTTGTTTTTCTTCTGCTGCTTCAAGATCCTAGCATCTTGGAAAAATAGATTTGTCTTTTCCTTAGCTACTTTTAATTTTTTTTACTTTTCTCACATCTCTTAGGACTCCTCTAAAAGATGTTGTTTTGCATATCGTAGGATTCTGCTAAAAATAGGGATCTATTAGCAGCATTCTGGGATAAGGTATATCTCAACTGCCCCTCTTCCTCTTTTTTACGTTTTAGGTTTTCCTTTTTCTCTTTTCTATTCTTTCTCATTTATATTATTTCCAGCTATCAGAGGATGAGGAAAAGGAAGTTGTATCATTCAAGGATGTCTTACTGGAGGTAATTGTTTATATTTTCTCACCTGTTTAATTCTTGATACGTCATTTAGTAATATTCAAGTGACATCTGGATCTGGTTTACGGATCGTTGATATTTAACTTGTTAACATTATCTTGTTCCAAATGGTTATTTCTCACTGGGATAAACATGCACATATCACTTGGATCATTGTTTTCAATTGTTCTAGTTTCTGCCTTCTAAACAATTGCTTCCTTGCTAACTATACTTTCTAGGGAGTTCCAGGATCTTCAGTCATAAAATCATTGACTACACATGTAAAGAGGCAGGGGTTTTCTGCTTTGCCACAAGTTTGCTTGAGGGCAGGTTCTGCTCTTCTGGTAAGGGATGTATTCTCTTGTTCATTAAGTGTTGTGTTTAGATCTGAAAGATACTAATACTTTCTTATCCGATGGATTTCATGTCCTAATTCTTTTCAGGACCTTGTGCAAGCTAGACCTTCAATATTTCCAATATCTTCACAGGAACTATTTAGCATCCTTGATGATGCAAGTGAAAGGACTTTTCTTTGTGGCGCAGCTGTGTCAATGCAAAAATACATTTTTGATGGTGAAGCAGGAAAGATTGGTCTTGAAACCAAAAATTTGGTTGCCTGTACCAGCTTCTTGGTGGAACAGAAATTGGTACATTTTTTGTTTTGTTTTATCTAGGTTTGGTTTACTTAAAAGTTTTCATGCATAGATTTGTAATTTGATGGTGCAAGTATTATGCTAAATCCCTAACAATTGGACAAAGCAGGACCGTTGGATAAGCGCATGAATTTTTGTCAACTTTTTATTTTCTTTTGTATATTATTTCATTATAAATATATATATTTTGTTTGACTTTCAGGTTAAAGAATGGCTTGCGGATAAAGATGCTGAAGCTTTGAGGTGCCAGAAGTTACTGGTGGAGGAGGAAGAAGCTGCCCAGAAGAGGTGCGTATCACTATTTCTCTCTAACAATTTTTTAAAATTCTGATATTTGACTTGCACTTTAAGGTTGGACCATTTTCATTCCTATCTTTCCCCTAATTCTCTATGAATCATCTTTGAAAAATTATGTCTAGGAGGAAACAGATCAGAAAAGAATAGAGTAATTTCTTCTTTTTCCGTGAGCGTTAAGAGCAAACCCCACCATGTGGTATAACTAATAATTTGCTTCCAAAAGATGTAACACAAAAGAGGAAAAAGGAAAGTGAAGATATTGATAAGAAATGTTTTTGTATCTCTTGAAATAAAATGTCCCTATAATTTGTAGGAAAAAAAAGTGCACAGCTGGATAAAAAATTAGAATTGCAGAAAAATCTTTAATGAAACATGCACTGGAGAAGAAAAAATGTCAGCATGTGCCTTTTAGGTTCCTAGATACAAATTACAACCTCGTCATGTGATACAGTTTGGCAGTGGTAACTGGTAGGTCTAACTCCTAGTCCCAAGGTTAGGCTTATTGCTTATCGACTTGCATGTGATTCTTCAGAAATAGTTCTTCAACATCTATTAGAAGGCAAAATTGAAGAAACTTTGCTAACTGATTTATTTCCCGATACATCACTGTAGGCAAGTCGAGCTTCTTGAGAGAAAGAGACAGAAGAAGCTTAGGCAGAAAGAGCAGAAAGCAAAGGAACAAAGACACTGGGAGTTGGAAGAAAGTAAGCCGAACATGGATGACCTGTTGGAGGTTAACACTCTTGCCGAAACATCCAGCCCATCTGCTGTTGATTCTGATGGACAAAATCCCCTCATGTCCACGGATCAAATTATCCCTTCTGTGGAGCCCAATCTTTTTTCCAAGCTTGAAGAGAATGTAGATTATGAAATTCAAATGGGGTTCAGCAATGGATATAGTGATCCAGGAATTAGTCAGAATATTGAAAGACGAACGGAACAAGTTGGATATCGGCATACAGTTGTTGCTCGACGGCAGACTCCGCCTAATTCACAACGAGGTGTCCTTAATGATTTCCATGCTAGTCAGAATTCTCATGGATATGCTAGTCAGAATTCTCATGGATTTAAATGCGGAGGCATTAACAAGCATGGAACAAACAGGGAAAGGTTTGCTCCGATAGGTAATGGTAATAAAATCTGGAGCCAAAAACCTAAAGCAGTAAATGAAGGGGAGAGTTTGAAAATTAGAATGGAGAAACAAGCAGCAAATCAACTGAATCAAAATAAGAACCATGAGCTTTTAATTGGTTCTATATCTGTCACGCTTGAAAATTATAGCAATCACGATGGAAACAATCTAGCTGAAGCATGTGACAGGAGCCTGGCTGAATGTCGAATACCAAAGAACAATGTTCAGGAGAAATCCAGCAAACTCGATCCTGTTCAGGGTGTTACGAACCGATCAACTATAAAGTTTTGGAGGCCAGTGAGTCGACAAGAAAGCAAAAGTTCATTGCCAGTCCAAAATGGTGCTAGTGAATCTGAAGTGCAAGTGATTGCTGAGAAAGATGGAGCGCGTACCTCTTCCAATGAAACCTGTTTAAGGTCCTGTTCAACAGATGGTATTGATGGTGTGGTAAGCATGGATCTCATTTCAACGTTGAAGGAAAGTGTACAACCAGAGAGCTCGCAGTTCGACAGTCATACTGCCAAGGCCATTCTTGCTCAGAGTAAGTCGGGATTTTTGAACGATTTATCTAATAACTCTATTTCTACGGTTCTGTTGTTACCGAATTAACTTTTTTTCTCTGATAAACAATCTGACTGGCTTTATAGGGTGGAAGGAAGCTCTTGCTGGCGAACACGTGACATTGGTTCTCACCCCGAACCCTGATCCTCCAGGGTGCTTAGAAATTGAAGCTGATTCATCCAAAAAGTTGGTGGTTAAGGCAAGGGCTTTCGAGGCTTCAACTGCCGGACCTGCCCGAGGCAAGTTCAGAAGAAAGCCGGAAAAGGGTGCAAAGATAAAGTACATTCCGAAACAAAGATCCGCCACCTAAGAGGAGGTAACATGGGAATTTTTTTTCTTTTTTGAGGTTATGCACAGTTTAGCGAATCATCTTCATATTCTTACCAGAGGTTCCAGTTTTACCAGTGGTCTTCTGTCGAAAAAAATTAAGAAAATTTTGCTGGAAAATGTTTTATAATTCCCTTATTTTTTTTCTTAAGGTGGTATAGCAATTTGACTAGTCTTTTAAGTTTTTCTGGTTCTTGCTATTTTTTCCCTTCTCTTAATTGTCCAAATTTTTGCTGTAATAAATTGGGGTTCTTTGCTATTACAAAAGTACATTTTTTTAGGGGGGTCAAAGGTGGATTTTCCATCTTTTCTTTTGTTTTCTTCCTTATGTCCTGTGCAGACAGTTTACCATTACTTTTGTTCCATGTCTTCTTTCTGATCTTATAACAGAAAAGCTGCTTAGAACTTAGGACAAACGTGTTATAATGTTTGAGCCCATCAACATTTGTTTATTTTCATGGACTAATGATTTGCTCAACGTAATCTTTTCTTTTTCTTTAATAATTTTCTAATAATATTTTTTTATACAAATTCCTTATAATATTTAGTTAAACTGTTAGGTTTAAATGGAAAAATAAAAGGATTGTAATTTGCAGTGTTAGTTCTTTATGGCAAGATCACAGGCAGAGCCAACTCTTTTTGGCAAAAGTGAAAAGAAATCACTAATCAAAATTAAGGGTCACGAACAAAACAGCTTCAAGGCATTCCTAAAAAGGAGGGTACTTAAAGTACGATGGAGTTTTTTTTGTGTATTAAAAGTTGAATTATATTATATTTTTTATTAAAAAATGAATAAATTGATCTTTATGCGCTAGATTAAAGAGTAAATTAGTTATTTTGTTAAAAAATTTATTTATTTTTATTGTTAAAAATTATTTTTTGTAGACTAATATGAGATACATGTGGCAAGTCACATGTCACTATTTGATTATTTTATTAACTACATTAGTTTTTAACAATATAAATAAATGAGTGTTTAAAAAGAAATAATTAATTCTTTCTTTAATCTAACTTATAAAGATTAATTTGTTTATTTTTTTAATAGATGAGACAAAATGCAAATTGACTTTTAATATAAGGTCTCCATGATAATTTTACATCTTTTATATACATCGACGTAGAGAAACAATATTAAGCAAACATGGAATCACTTAACACTCACCTCCTTGAAATTAATTTACAGCTAAAGGAAGCGTATTTTTTGTTCATAAGGGTGACTTTTTATACATTAAAAACAAAGCATGGCCTTGGCTAGTTCAGTAATTGTCGCATTGCTTATAGAATAAGAAACTGGGTAAAATCATGTTAGACAGTTTATGAAATTGAAAGATTAGCACTGTTTTCTATTAATACTAACCATTCACTTAAATAAAGTAAACAAAGAAAAGCTTATGAAAATTGGATATAATATTATCAACAAGCGAATAATGTAATAGCGAATTAAGTTTCAGTTTCCTACCACTTTAAAAAAATATTTGACATAATACAGATAAATAAACCTATACCGATTATATTTTTGTCACTCTTAGTTAAGAATATCCTATGGATCTTATCCTAGATAAAAAGATACTACCTAAGTTCTCCTTTCGATCTTACCTAGGCATATAGATCTTCTCTCGATCTCATTATTCAGCACAATTATATTAAATTATCTAATGATAAACTCTCCCCTCGGTCTCGTTTATCTAATCTAAATTTTCCACTAGAGGCGTCAATTCAAGCGTATTAAGCATTTCGATATAATCGAACAATCAATTAATCAAGAATAAACATTAACTTAAACTAACAATTAACTAATCAACCAACCATTTGCCAATTGTATTTGCATCTTGGAACCGCTGTGGCGGTGTATTGCATCGGTAAAACGAGACGTGGGGTTAGGAACCAAGATTCTTTCTGCTATTCAACTTTCGAAAGGAATCAAAAGGCATGATGAAACTTTTCTTGTAGCCCTAAAGCTTAACGAGCCTTGTGAATCTCGCGGGCTCAATGAGTCTATTTCTTTCAAAGTAGTGGATGTCCTAAGGATTTCAAAGACATTATGCCTGAGAAATTGCCCCAAAGGCTACCACCCAAACTTGAAGTGGACCATGGGATTGAGTTGATCACCGATGCTCAGCCTCCAGCTAGAGCCTCGTATCAAATGTTGCCCTCAAAGCTTGAAAAGTGGCAAGGGCAACTTAAGGAGTTATTGGACATTGATTTCATTGGGCCATCCAAGGCACCATTCGGTGCACCAGTCCTATTCCAAAGGAAGCACGACAAATCATTTCCGATGTGCATGGACTATCGAGCCCTCAACAAGCTCACAATCAAGAACAAGCACCCCATTCCTCTGATTGCCAACTTGTTCAACTAGCTCAGTGGTGCGAGGTGGTTCACCAAGCTAGACTTATGATCGAGGTGCTAGCAAGTAAGGGTCGCCGAAGGGGACAAGCCCAAGATCGCTTGCGCCACACGATATGGCTCATATTAGTTCTTGGTGATGCCCTTCGACCTCACTAATGCACTGGCTACCTTTTGCACCCTCATGAACAAGGTATTATAATCTTTCCTTGATGGTTTTTTGTTATTTACCTTGATGACACTGTTATTTATAGTCAGATGCTTAAGGTGCATGTGGAACAAAATAATTTTAACACAATTTGAACTTAAATTTTGAAATCTAAAAGGTAGAGAGATTAAATTCTTAAAAATAAAGTATAAGAATTAAATTTTGAATTTACCAAAAATAGAGGGACTTGTGGCGAATTTTGACCTTTTTCTTTTCATTTTAGCACAAGTAATCTAATGTTTTCATCCAAACATGTTTGACCCGAATTTTGATGGACAACCCGGATGTATAATGTATTTGTCTACTCGTAAATTTTGCAATTTTTTTATGCATTTTTGTTTGACCCGAAACCGAATGATAATATCATCATCCCATGTCCGGTTCTCAGTTAGGAACTTAGGACCAAAAGGGATCATTTCAACAGTTACAAATCGAATTAGCCTGTTTCATTTTTGTTAACATATTATCATGTTAAAATCGGACCAAATTGATAGGTTAAACCAGAAATTAATGATCCAATTGATTTGATCAGTACATTTAAACCACAGAAGCAATGAATCTGCGCAAAATCAATTGAATTGAATAAAAATTCAATTAAAAACCATTTGAATACAATTTAAGCTACTTTTTTATCTTTAAGATTTAAGTTAGTTTAAATATTTAATTTTGTTCTTATAATTTATAATTTTTATGTTTATATTATTATTTATGTTTACTATTTTTTTTCTTTTTTGAATTATTTTAACAGTTTAATCGAAAATTGATGTTCCTACCGGTTTACCATTGGTCCAATTTTACTTCACTGGAAATTGCTAATCACTGCAGGCACAAATTTAAAGAGGGCACTCAAAAATGAAAAAATTACTACGCAACCCTTTAAAAATGTTTAAAATTGTACTTTAGCCTTCAAGAATAGAAAAATTCTGTTAAGTCATTATACTTTAATTTTTCCAAAAATTATAATTCGATTCCACCCTTAAAAAAATTTTCGATTCGCCTTTGAATCATTGATTAACTTTGGAAAAAAAAAACAGAGGGACATAAGAAAAGCAACAGAGCAGAAGTGGGCCCCCAAAATCCACCCATTGATCTTATGATTATATGTGATGTGATGAAGCAAAGATTATTTATGTTGGGCACAGCCTGTTTACATCTTTTGTCTTTGATTTTTGTAGACACAAGAAATTAGCTTTGGTTGCTACCTTAGCAAACATTGCTCTGCTTATCCTTAGCCAGCATACAAATTGCTGGCATCAACCATAAATAAATACCCATTACTTTTATCATCTACTATAAAATTCATTGCATTAATGATCTATATACCCTACAAAAATTTGTCTACTAAAAATCATATAGACTTATCAACTACTATTGTACCAAACTTGTTTTCTCCGCTTTCAATGCTATGCAGAGCTCTTGTAGTATAGTTCAGTTCTATGCTAACTGGACTCGAGACTCGAGTGTGGTGATCAAAAATGGGATTCCGACTCTTTCCTGGATCACCAAACATACCAGGATTTGGTTTGAGGCAAAATGATCGAGTACCAATTGAGACCAAATTCATACGTGCGGCGATACGAGGAGACATCTGAATCCCGACTATTACATATAGTAGTTATTTAGGAAAAAGTATCAGTGCTAATAGTCAGATTGCATCTTGCCCCTATTTTCTAAAAAAGCGGACAAATTAGTTAGACTAAAGAGTAAACGGATCCTTTCTGTTAAAACTTTCATCATTTTTTATTTTTAAAAACTAACATGGTCAACAAAATAATCAAACAGTTACACGTGTACAAGAGCCAGTTTTTAACAATAAAAATAGATAGAATTTGTAACAGAATGACTAGTTTGCTCTTTTGATGTAACATACATGAACTAATTTGCTCATTTTTTTTAGTAGAGGGGGCAGAATGCAACCTAACTCCTAGTACAAGGACCTCCATGATTCTTTTACCTAGTTACTTGACAAGAGGTGGATATTAAGCACATAAATCACCAAATGAGCAGCAGATTGCTAGCATGAAAAAAGTTCAGCCTTCTTACTATTACATATTTAAAAGAAGAAAATAATAATACAACACTACATGTAAATACTGGTTTTTTTTATATGGTATAACATTAGGTAAATGAATATTAAAAGAATGCTCTATCAGTACCAACATAATTTGATCCCTATGAAATATTCCCTCACTGGATTACCTTTTAGGGCATAAGGAATAAAGACTCTTTCGACCTCTGAAAACTAGTCTTTTAGTTCACTTCACCATCTAATTATACCAAAGACTATTGAGAGAAAGTACGATCTTCGGATAAAACAACTGAAACGCTACAGGGTTTAGTGTTGCAAACCTATTAAACAAGTTTTCTGACTTTTATGCATGGAGGTGAAACTAAGTTGCATAGTTAAAAAATCAACTGACCTCCGGCTGTAACATAGGGAAGAAAGTCCAATTGTTACCTGGCCTAGCTTCCTTTCCGGCAACCTTTTCGTTAGCCCACCACTCGGACCTGACGGTGGGCTTCTCGGAAGCTTCTCCTTTTCTGTTGTCAAAGTTGAATTCTTTAATTGACCCAAGAGTAACTGAACGATGCTTTTGATAACAATGGTCCTCTTCAGCTTCTCCTGAAACCTTTTCATCTTTTTCTATCCTGCCTTGCGCCACCAAGTCCTTTGGATATTCATAATCCGGCATGGTTCTGCTTGATACCAATGATTTGTTTTTCAGACAGCGTGCAACATCTTCGCCGCTCAATTCAAAAGAGACCCTGTGATCAACTATAATCTCATCGTTTTTAGGTCCATTTGGAGGGTTAGAAAGCAATGCAACCTCGGAATTCTGACTCTCTATAGGAAAACCATCTCTTGAGGCAGGACCCAAACCATCAGGTGTCAATGATCCTGAACCCAATCTTGAACCCAACCCCATACCATCTGGAGTTACACATTCAGAACCTAGCCTTGAACCTTGCCCCAGTCCATCTGGTGTCAAAGATCCAGATCCTAACCTTGAACCCCATTTGCGAGTCGTAAAATGTTCGAATCCTAAGGTTTTGGGAGCCTCACCCATGCGGAACTCGAGTATTGGACGTCTATCAGGGAAAGGAGAGGATGTTCCAGAATTAGAGATTACCGACCCAGGTGATATGAGATTACCACCAGGGCTCCCAGGGTATATTTGATAAGATTGGAATTCATAATGGGACAATCCAAACTTCTGGTTGATCCCACTGTTTCTCCGAGCACGCTCCAACGAAGATGTCAACAATTGAGCAAATGGTACTTCAGGGGATGAAGGTGTAGTCAGTTGAACAGATTCAGGAGGGGGTGTAAAAGGAGCAGTGGATGGTTCAGTTGTCAAGGCAGAGAATACAGGTGGTGTGACTAACTGGGTTTCATGTGCATAAGGGCCTATGGCAAAAATGGATGCAGGTCCACGGGGAGAGTAGGCATTAACTGAAAGGGCAGTTAGAGATAGCAATCCAGCCGGTGATTGGGTGGCAGATGGAGGATCCGATTGCAGGAATGATGCAGGAGATGAGGGAGGAGCAATAAAAGGCATTACAATGCCCGTTGGGTTACTTGCATTTTCAGCAGTTGAAATCAAAGCTCCAGGTACAACTGGTTCAGGGACAAGGACAGCATGGCCAATTCGTTTACTGCTCTTATGAGATCCAAAACACCAGTAAAAGCTCCAGCAGCTTCCCCATCTTTTCTTCTGCAGTTAAATGAAAAAAGAGTACGAATCAGCATTCTATAAGACAGTAAGCATTATAGGTAAACCGATTTCAACTCTCGACTGCTAGAATAAGATGCGGATGCAGCACAATAACCCACCCAAATGTTAAGCATCTGCTCTCATGCTGCTGAGTGCATATTTTTTCAAGAATACCATGTCCCACACTATCAACGCAAAACAGTTCAAGTCTATAAATAAACACAATGGCTAAAAGTAAAATCGAGAGTACACTTTACATCTAACGACATCCATGATAATGAGTACACCATGATGATTAAGTCAGCATCAAAAGTCGATAAAATTTTCTCTGCTTGTATTCTATGGTTACATGGCACAGTATAAAACACACAGACAAACAGTAGAAATCAAGCCAAAACTGTTGCTAAGAAAGCAATTTTGAGCAAGCAGTGACTCTGACTTCAATTACTGTTTCAGAATTCTAAGGAAGAGTACATAATAGACTGCAAAGAACACACATTTTGAAAATTACTTTTAGTCCATGAATATACGATGGGTTGGTCAACAATGTTGGCTGATCAAATTTCATTCTTCCCAGGATCTATTTTCATAGGCAGCTCAATAAGATAGCAAAAATGACAAAAAAAAAAAAACGATATCATTCATATCAAATAACCAATTAAGCTCCTTTTTTTATATATTTTGTTAACCAAATCTACAAATTTTCCACCATAACCTTATATCAGAGACTTCATCGATAAAAGGGCACTATAATGAATAAGAAAGAAGCCACCAACCATCAAAATCGTGAAGGAATTGTCGAAAACTGACCGAACAAACTACCGGAAATATTACTTTTTTACTTAAAAAGAAAAAAAAATAACTTTATAAACTCAAATCTGCTCCTTAAAGTATAGGCGTAAAGGGGAAAAAATTTTCTTTTTCTTTTTCCTTCTTTTTAATTGAATTCCGATGATAGGATTTTCATTTTTCTGTTTGTTCTTAAGAAGCATGAAAAGTAAAAAAAGGTAAAATAATAACCTTGACTGAACCTAGCTCAGCTAATTCACTTGTCTGATGAGACTAAAACAAGTTTAGAACTCAAGATCCGAGTTTCACTTTTCCCTTAGTTTCTCAGCAACCAACAGAGAACGGAGAAAAAGAAATCTCGATACTGAAAACAGATCACGAATTAATTTCGGACTTTTCAACATCGAGAAAAGCAAGCAAAGAACATAAACCAAAAAAAAAATCCAAAACTGAAGCTCTTCCCCCCTTCGGATTCTCAAATCAAAAGAGAGCTTAAGGAATCTCAAAATCACGAATTTCCAGTACTTTTCTCGGCAACCAATCAGAGAGAAAAAAAATCAATTGTCCTATCAAAAAGTGGATGTACCTGAACGGTGGTAGGCTGAACTCTAGACTCGGCGGAGACGATGGCGGAGGCAGCGGCGTTAACGGTTTCAACGCTGTCGTTTACACTTCTCATCTTCGATTTTTAAGCTTAAATCGATGCGTTAATAACATCAGCTTCATGAAGAAACTTTAAATCTCTCGTTTTTTAACTCTCAAGATTCAAACAAATCTCAACAACGATTTGGAGACGACTTTCAGTGTAATAAAAAATAATAAAACAAAAACAAAAATAAATAAAAAAAACCTTGATTTTTTTCCTTTTAATTAATTCATAATAGATCAAGCTAGCTCAGGTTTGGGGGGTTTTTTTTTTTTGTGCCTTCTCTTCCGGTTCAGTTCCCATCCAGTCGTTTTCCTCCAGTTTTCATCCATTTTGCACCGAGTTTTTGCCACGTCATCGTAAAAGATGATTGGGACCCACTACTTCTAGTTTTTTTTTTCTTTTTTCGTTTGTTGCTATGCTCTTTTTTTTTTCGGTTGGTCTTTTTTTTTTTAATTATATTATTGCCTGTTAATATTTAATAATTTATGGACTTATTTGGGAAGTTCATGAATGAACCTCCAACCAATAAAAAAAAAAAAAGGAAAAGGAAAACGATATAATGTCTTATATTTTGTTTCAACCTTTTTTATGATAAAATGTATCATTTCTTTAGAAATTATGCTCATAATTTATTATGCCCCACTCCCCAAAAAAGGAATTTTTAATTATTTATGAAAATTATGAATATAGAGATTTATATTATTATTTGTGTGATTCAATTAAAGTCATCGGTTAATCCATCACCGACTCGATTAATAAAATTATAAAAATACCCTTATATGAATAAAATAACTTATATTATTATGATAATTATGAATATTACCATCTATATTGTTATTTAAGTATGTGATTAAGTTGGTGTCACGAATCAAGCCAATGACTTGATTAATGAAATTATAAAAATACCCTTACATGTATAAGGTTGTTAATTATGCCAATTGAATTATTAGCATGTACCATTAAAGGTATAAAATAATTTCATTAATACCATCGCTATTAGCATGTACCAAAAATCCTAAAACTAATATGTTTTATGTACTAATCATGTTGATTATAATTCAACATTGTATTTTCCTGATTGAATTTTAATTAAATTAATATTGTTGTTATTATAACAATTAAAAAAATGTAGATTTAAATGTATTTAAGCATTTTCTAATATCATCTCTAAATTACGAAATAAAATAAAGCTCAATCAACCATCTAATTTTTAAATAATTGAAAATTTAAATTGTACACACATAAAATTTTGAATAAAAATATAAACTAAAATCATAATTAAATTGAACCACAACTTGTAATCTATTGACTAAATGTTCATCTTTCATAAGAATAGCACAAGTTTAAATATTCATTTTATAAAAAAAAACATAATTATTTTTTATGACTTAAAAACGTGATTTCACCATAAACTATAACACTTCTCCCATTTTGGTATTTTAGAAAATTACAATTGAATATCACCACTGTTAATCCCATTAGTTGAATTTTATTTTTCAAAAGAAAAAAAGAAAATTTGTAGAAATTATTTTTTTGTAAAAAAAAACATTTTTATAATTATTAAATTTTCTAGAATTTTATTTGTTATATGTTTTTAAAATTTCTAAATTCAAATGATTTTTCATTTTTTAATTTTTAAAATGGTTAGATATATTTTTGTTTTTTTTTGGTAAAAAAATTAATTATTGAAATTTTGTCTTTAGAGTTTATGAATATATTAAATTTTGACCTTTTTTTGTGATTCCTAAACTTTAACTTTGTTTTCCTATTTTTACATTTTTCCAAATTTTTATTTCTTAATCTATATTTGTATATTTTAATAGTTTCTGTTAGAATTATGTGACCCAAATTCTAAGAGATTGCTTGCAAGTCAAGTTAAACAGAAATATATTTTCTTTCTAGAAGATTTAGTATTTATTAGTATAATATATTTAGCATTTATTAGTATAGTTTATTTGACTTACTAATTTAGCCTATAAATAGGCTCCTTTACAATCTTAGAATTAAGAGACACCCATTAGATTAGAACTCATAACACATTCAGAGAATTTTGTGTTTACGTTTGAGGGTTCTTTGTTTTTCGGGTTTTCGGGGTTTAGTTTTTATCTCCATCTTTTGTACTCTTCATTCTTTTGCCATTATAGTAAAATTATCTTTCCCCGTGGTTTTTTATCCTCTTTTGAGGGGTTTTTCCACGTTAAATTTGTGTGTTCATCTTCTCAATTTCTTCTACTATTTTTACTCGTTCGTTGCTTATTCGGGACGATCCTAACAAGTGGTATCAGAGCTAGTTTAACTTTCATAGATCAGCCCGGTCAGAGATGGCAGCAACAAGGTTTGAAATTGAGAAGTTCGATGGTGAGACAAATTTCAATCTTTGGCAAGTTCGGATGATGGCAATTCTAGTTCAAAATGGCTTGAAAAAGGTTGTTACAGGGAAAAAGCCTGAGAATCTAAATCAAACAGAATGGGAAGAGCTTGATGAAAAGGCCTTGTCTGCAATCCAGTTGTGCCTCGCGAATACAGTATTGCAGGAGGTATTGATGGAGAAGACCTCATTCGCCTTGTGGAAAAGGTTAGAAACTCTTTATGCGACTAAGTTTCTGGCTAACCGTTTAGTGTTGAAACAACGTCTATTTACGTTTCGCATGAACGAATGTGAGCTTCTTAAAGATCACATCAGTCAATTCATTACTCTTTTAAATGATTTAAAGAACGTTGAGGTTCATATTGACGATGAAGATCAAGCTATGCTATTATTGTGCTATTTACCCTCTTCATACAAGTCTTTCAGGGAGACCCTGATTTATGGCAGAGACAAACTCTCGTTCGAAGATGTGAAGGGTCATTTGTTGAGTAGAGACAAACTCGACAATGAGTTTGATTTGAATAGCAAAGCAGATAGACAAGCTTCCGTTTTGGTAGCATCAAAGAAACGAGACAAAAGGTGTCGCTATTGCAAAAAGTTAGGTCACGTCAAAGCAGATTGTTATAAACTGCGAAATAAAAGAGCTGCTGAGAGTAACGAGGAAGATGTAGCTGGTGCTAATTTGGTCGATGAAGGCGGTGATGATTTCTTGTTAGTGTCAACGAGCGATAACTCCAAGCTTACGTCTGAGTGGATCCTAGATTCAGGATGTTCTTTCCACATGTGTCCCAATAGAGAATGGTTCTCCACATACAGTTCAGTTGAAGGTGGAGTTGTGCACATGGGAAACGATTCATCTAGTAAAATAATCGGTATTGGTACTGTTAAAATTAGGATACACGATGGGACGATTAGGACACTCTCAGATGTCAGGTATGTACCTGATTTACGAAAGAATCTCATCTCCTTGAGTATTTTAGACTTGAAAGGATGCAGAATCAACATCGAGTCGAGCGACATTAAAGTATCTCGTGGAGCTCTCGTTTTGTTAAAAGGTAAAAGAACCGACAGTCTTTATATTCTGGAAGGTTCTACAGTGACCGGTGAAATCGGACGTCCCTCGTCCGTTACGGAGTCAAAGTCAACTCATTTGAAGCGGAGGCAACTTGGTCATAGGAGGGAAAAAGGTATGACTGTTTCGTTGAAGAGAGGTTCTCTTTTGGATGCAGGTTTTGAAAAGTTAGGGCACTGTATTCGTGAAAATCAAACCCGGGTTAGTTTTGATTTGGCAGTGCACAAGTCGAAGGCTAGAAGTCTTCCAGCTTCTAAGCATAGATTCGACTCAGTTAATTCCCTGCATAGTTCAAGATAGGCCCGTGGCGGGTTTTGGCAAAGATGGCATTGAAAGAATTCGTGTCAAGGTGGAGATTGTTAGAATTATGTGACCCAAATTCTAAGAGATTGCTTGCAAGTCAAGTTAAACAAAAATATATTTTCTTTCTAGAAGATTTAGTATTTATTAGTATAATATATTTAGCATTTATTAGTATAGTTTATTTGACTTACTAATTTAGCCTATAAATATGCTCCTTTACAATCTTAGAATTAAGAGACACCCATTAGATTAGAACTCATAACACATTCAGAGAATTTTGTGTTTACGTTTGAGGGTTATTTGTTTTTCGGGTTTTCGGGGTTTAGTTTTTATCTCCATCTTTTGTACTCTTCATTCTTTTGCCATTATAGTAAAATCATCCTTGCCCGTGGTTTTTTATCCTCTTTTGAGGGGTTTTTCCACGTTAAATTTGTGTGTTCATCTTCTCAATTTCTTCTACTATTTTTACTTGTTCGTTGCTTATTCGGGACGATCCTAACAGTTTCTAAACCTTATAAAATTATTTTTTTTAGAATTTTAGACAGGTTTTTATAAATTTCTAAATTGTCTTTTCAATTTTGTAATTTAACAACTTTTTCAGTTTTAGTATTTATATTGATATATTTTATTATTTCTAAAATTATATTTTACGAAATCAACTTTTTCTATTTTCAATATTTTAAATAAAAATTATATATTAATTTTTATCTACTTAAAAGTTATTTTATAAATCCTCCTTACTACATTATTCATGATCTCTATCAATTAAAATAGATATATCATCTTTTTTTTCACATCATCCATGATCTCTCTTTAACATGAACAATGGAATAAGGAGAGTTTATAAAATAAATTTTTTTAAGTGACTCGTCACGTATTTTAATGGTTTGAAAGTTTGTATTTTAGTAGATGCCATGTCTCAACCATTTTTTAACATGTTAATTTTATTGGAATCAAACGATTAATAGAATGTAACATTAAATATAAATTTGAAAGAAATAAAAAGTTTTAAAAGAATGGTATAATCAAAAGCTTTTTATTTTTAAATAGTGGAATATAGTCCCACAAGGGAGTTTAACACTGAAGAAACATAACGTTTCGCAAATTTCGTTCCATAGCTAAAAGTTTGACGAAATTACCCTTCGATTTTATTAGAAAATTCACACGATGCCATTCAGTTATTGCAAATAATGCCAGAAGGGTGTGAGAAACTCGTGATTTATTGTAATGTGCTGTTGCCGTGTTGCATTTGCCAACTGTCGCCAATGCCGATGACAAGTTTTGAAACGCTCGTTTTTTAAATTTTAAGCTACTCTGTATATGTATGTATGTATGTATATATATATTTACTTATGGAATAGTCCTGAACTTTAAAAATATTAGAAAACCGGTTACGGCTGGATCCAGTGTATGAACAAATTTACTTATAATAATGGTGTGTTAAAATCTATGATTTTTATTCTAAATTAATTTTTAAACTTTAAAATATTTTAATCATATTCTTAAAATATTAATGTTATATTAATAAGATTATTTAATTATTAAAATAGTTAAATGAGGTATTTAATTTTATGTGTTATATTTGAAATAAAAAATAAAAAATATTCTAAAAATATTGATTTTAAAGTTTTTGAAGTTTTTACAAAAGTTATATTTCATTCTCCTTTTTTCAGTTTTAATTTTAAAATTATGTAACAATTTTTTTAAAATTGTATTATATAAAATTTTATGTGTAATTTAATGATTAAATTAATAGTTTTAATAATATAAGGATGTGATTGATATAATATTGATAATTTAAAAATGTAATTAAAATAATTTAAAATTAATTTAAAATAAGAGCCAATAAAATTAACTCTATTTTAATAAAGAAAAAACAAAAACAAAAATCTTGAAACGGGGACAAAAGACGAGCAACAGTTGGCAGAAAAGCCGCTAAAATTGCTAATATCGGAGAGGAGAGTATTTTTCGATTCATAAGCCCAACAGAAAAAGCAAGCAATTCCGTTACTGAAAAAAAAAATTGCAGTTACATTGGAACAAGGGAACTCTTTTGTCAAAGGTGCGCACGTGTGGTCATCCACTTGTTGTTGAGATTATGGGTTATCGTGAATTACGTAGGACAGTGACCCCCCGTTTTTTTATAACTAAAACTTTGCACGGTTGCTTGCTTTTTGCTTCCCCTTTCTTTCGTTACCCCGTTATCCTATTTTTTTTCTGCATCTCTTATGATAACGATACCTCAACTCCCTTTATTCTTTTGGCTCTTTCCCCCCCCCCTTTTTCCCTTCTTCATTTCTTTTTTTTCATTATTATTATTTCTTCATTATCAAAATGAAATCATTTTCGATAATGACACTAATTAACACTAATTTTTGTGACCCTCGCCATATATATATGTGACAATATATTTACAAAATAGGTTAAAATATGCAATAAGTCTTTATATTTTTCATAAAATTGAAATTTAGTCCTTATATTTTTCATAAAATTGAAATTTAGTCTCTATTTTTTCGATTTCAAAATTTAAGACTAATTGTTAACACTGTTAAAATTATTTTGTTAAATCCAACTTAATTACATATCATTTTTTTAGTTACATGGCTACCAAATGAGATTTTTTATATTTCAAAATGTCACGCCAACAAATTTAACAAAAAAATTAACAGTTTTAACAATTAGATATAAATTTTGAAATCTGAAAAATAAATAGTCTAAATTCTTAAAAATAAAAATAAAAATATTAAATTCTTAATTTGTGAAGAGTATAAGAACTTATGACATGTTTTAACCTATAAAATATTAATGAAATTTTGGCTTAAATCACAATGTTGATAATTTTAGGTAGGGGTTAATCTGAAAGGGTAGGCAGAGGCTTTGGCCCCCCTCAAATAGAAATTTTTCATAAAAGTCCTTATTAAATTATTAAATTAAATATTAATTTGTAGTAAAATTACATTTTGACTCTTAAAAATCAATAAAATTATGTTTAATCCTTTTAAAAATATGAAATCGTAAACTAATACATTGTAAAATTATATTTTGATCTCTCAAAATTTTATTATTCAATTCCAACCCCTAAAAAATTATTTAATCCACCCCTAGTTTTAGAAGTTTTATAATTTGAGTTGAAGTATTTTAGGTTTAATTGTTTCCTTATAGTTTTTATTTAATATATATATATATATATATAAACAAACACTCTCATCGCAGTATATTTTATAAATGAATGACAATATAAAAAATTATTTTAGATAATATAAAATTCTAAAATCTGAGAATTTTATATAAAAATTATATTTATCTTAGACTTGAAAATAGTAATAAGAGTTAATTTAATGTTTTTTAATTTATTATATTATTCATGCACTCTAAAAAAACCATGATGTGGTATATTATTATTGAGTGATTAAAATGAGACTTTTTAATATCATCCTATCTAAGATAAATTCTTAAAAAATTTCACGTTATAACTTTAATGCCAAATTATAATGTTATCAATTTGCACTTACTAATAATATTAAAAAAAACATGATTAAATTATGTCAAATTAAAGTATAAGAATCATATCTTAAGTCTTGACCTGAATTGAGTGATTAAAGCTCTTGACAAACGCTCGTTTGACACAAATTTAAATAACCCCATCATTCAATATTATATAAAATATATATTTTTTTAAAATCTAAACCTAATAAAGGGACTAAACTAAAATCAGGCCAATTTAATTACAAATGGGTTAAGAAAGAATCATTTTATTATTACTTTTTTTACCTACTTTTTACTTTTTAATTTTCCTTTTTATAACTTTTTACATTGATTTTGTTAGCTTTTTACCTAAGACTAAAAGATGATAGTGATGGTGGAAAAGTTGAAATGCACAAGGCAATGATTCATATATCAACTTCTAATCTTATAATATAAGATTTTTTTGTGGATGTGCCTTTTAAATCATGTTTGCCTTTATTCTCTTTCATATATATACATATATATACACATTAATAATGGGCTTATAAAGTTCCAAATTATGATGATTCACTTTCCTAGTTCCCACTCGTGTAGGTTATGAAAAAGGTCAAAACTTCTTTTTGTTGCAATCAAAAGTAACAAAAAGTTTATTTATTATCACTTAAACTAAAATGGAAAAAAAAAGTTGTATACATAAAATCAAAGTTGATAATTGTTTACGAAAATTCATATTTTTCAATATATTTTTGTTATGGTATTCATTTTTACTCGATTCTCAAATTAACCCGATTTTCATACTAATTCACAATCCGGTCAGCATGTCTAGCTTATTGATACATAGTTCGTCACCATACAGTTCGCATCACCATATTGACGAATCCCTTACTCAAGAAACACATATTTACCCTATAGCAAGATACGTGTTAACCTGCAAGAAGTCTATTTAATCCTAATACATCAAATCATGGAACGTGCCATATAAATAGGAAATTAACTTTTACGACCAGGACACAGAAAAACATTCAACATATATATTTTTTTTAGAAAAGTAAATTATAAATTTATTTTTTTGGATGAAATAAAACTGATCCCTTTAAAGGGGATGTCACATTTCTATCCATGTGAAATATCACAACATTATGTGATATCTTTACATTATTCTTAATTAACAAACATCACCTTAAAATAATTTTCACGATAGACGACAAAAATTAAAGTTTGAGTAATAAATTTATTCTTGTGTAAGATTTTAGTTTGAGTTATAGACCAAATTGAGTCAAAAGTGATTGAACTTAAGGTAATTAAATTATTATTTTAATAGTAATTTATAGTAAAATAATTAATGTTCATTCAATTATTATTTTGCATTAAAAATTGGTCACATATAAAATAATGATTTCTTTAGAGTTACACACATAAAAATCAACAGAAAAAAATGAAGAAGAAAATTTTAATCTATACTCATACTTTTCTTCACCAATGTAATGGTTAACTCCAAATAAATATATATATTTGCGAAGATAATATTATTTTAAAAATCTTAGAATTTCTATTTATATAAGATTAGATTCTGATTTGCATTATATCATGACCTTAAGTCCAAATACGTAAATGGAGGAAGGTGTCGGCCTTGCCCACTTTCAAGGTAAAATTGTCTTGTAGCCCTTCAAACTTTTAAAAGTTATAAACTAATACAATGTTAATTTTACATTTTAATCCCTTAAAAATTTATGAATCATCTCTAGCCTCAATTTTCTAATCGCCTTCCCTAAATAATTAAAAGAAAACAGTTCTTAATATTAGAAAATATTTATTAACAAGAAAAAGAATTATCTTCATTAATTAAAATATTATTTTTTATAGATTTTATTTCTATATTAAGTAATTAAGCAAATAAGTCGTTTAAAAGAAAAGTGGGTCCAACGAGAGAGCGCAAAGCAATGGATATTTTAGAAACAGACCCGGAAATTGGGTGGATGCGTGTGGTTATGGGCCTACAAGGCAAAAGCTAAACCGGCACACCACATGTAGAAAGTAGGTGAAAGGGTTTCTATCCAAATTTGTATACAACTTCAAATAAAAATAAAATCCCAATCCCATCACATATTACAAAAATTCCACTAACACTATTATTTTTTTTTTCTATTTAATTTGAACATACAATAATTTAATAATTAGAGCAACCTCAATAAATAATTAATTATTTAAATAAAAAGCAATAGAGGGGATTTATCTCACACCATCGTGCATGGCTTTCTTTTGAAGATAGAATGGAATGTTTTGTGGGGTCTTCTTTTTCTTTTTTTCTTTTTCAATTTAAACGTTAATGAATTACATTTTGGAAATAAATTATAGAATACATTGAATTTGAATATTATAATGCATGTATTCATGTTATTTTTAATATCAAAATAATATTTAATATGCCTTTGAAAATTTCACTTACGAGTAAGATTAAGTTCACACAATATATATATTGCAATTGCAGATGATAAGACTCAAAATCGAGTCAACTATGCTAATTATACCAAAACTTCATTAGTAAAGTTTCTTTTTGTTTTGTTTTTATGTATTAATGATCTGTATTGTATAAATTTTAACATATACAATCAGCCTTTTTTTATAACAACCACTCGTTATAAAAATCAAGTTTCTAGAATTTTGATTTTTTATGTTTTATTTTTAACTCTCTATAATAACTTTTCGCTTATGATAGCAATATTCATAATTATGAAGTACGTTTTTTTATTAAATTAGTTATCTATAACAACATATGGTCTAAATTTTTAAGTAAAGTTATAGTTATTTCATACAAGCAAGCATATTAACTATCATTTGTTAAATGGAAATGATCTTAATTAAAATATTATTTCAATAAAATGATTAAGTCTCACGTGAAGAAATATGTTAATTGTATTTTATTAACTGAAAATAATATTCAACAAGTGGAATTAAAGATACCAAATTCAAGAAGTTATTAAGTTCCCTGATTAAATATTTTACTATGAATTTGGAACATCATAAACTTATAAATTGATTACTAACTTGTTAGACTTATGAAGATTATAATTAATCAGGTGAAAGAATGTAAAATAATATATGCATAAAAACAATAATATATGCACTTGTTATACGTCTTTTAATTTTATTGATTTGATTTTCACTTTCTTTCATTCTTAACATAATTCTCGCTTTTTTTATTTAATAAAAATTCACGATATAAATTCTATAGTAAACTTATAATAATTATCTCTCCACAACAAACAAAATATGGGGAAACAAATAGGTTATCTAAAACTATGTGATTTATAATCTTTGTTATTTTTTTAAACATAATTTCATGTTCAGTACAAAATGTTAATTATTTCCACTGTGTTATCCAAAACTATCAGATTTAATTTCATTTTATTAAATAGAAACGTTATTTCATATCAAGTACTGATTTATGAATATGATTTTTTATCTATAGAATGGATTATAAATTATTATTTTCTAAATTTAAGTTTAATATTTAATTTAAATTGTTTATAATTTTTTTTAAACTTTAACTTATATCTTTAAATTTACGGAATGAAACTGTTATCATCTCAATCAATTATTGAATGTATTAATCATAAATTTAAAAGAAATTCATTATAAATTAAACCATCAATCTCAACTCTCTCTCTTTTTCATTTTTAGGTGAAATAGTACTTATTGTTTTTTTTTCTTTATTTTACTATAAATAAAATACATTCAAGAATATAATATCAATATAAAAATATAACTGAAATAAATCGAAAAAAAATTAATAAATTTATATATAACATTTACACATGATGGAACTAGATAAATTCATACATCGCAATCAGTAGTGAAACCAAAACCTAGATGCTCAACAACCTATCATAAAAAAAAAGAATAGAAATGAAAGGAAGCCAAAGATGAACATGATTCCATTGACAGAAGGGGACAAGCAGTTTAGTCCATGTAATTGACAAAAGGGATGTAGCATTTTATTAAGGGGGGAAGACCGACACCAACAAAAACATCTGCTGATGTTTTGTTTTCAAGTCATTTGTTCATTGAACTGCTTGAGAAAAGCCCAATACTTATGCTTGAAATCAAGTCCAGACTCAGTCATGTCTAGGCATTCAAAGAAAGCGGATCGGTGCCTGGCTACTCTAATCTATCCTGTCACTTAAAAAAGGCATCAAGAATTTACGTGCTCCTCTATTAAATACTGACTTTTCTAAAGTTGAGTGCTTGGATGCTTAACATGACCGGGTTTTGTTACATTATCTTTACTGCCTTTTATTATGTTATTTTTACTAATGGTGTTTAAACGGTTATTTACACGACGTCGTTGAGGGGTGTCCGGCGTACGTTCGAGGATTGCAACAAGGTGCGAGGGATATTCGAAGACCAACTAAAATAAATTATGAGGTTTCGGATAAATTTAATTAATAATCTAAATTTTAAAAAATATTAATTAATTTTCAACTAAAATAGATTCAATAATCCAACGATTAATCAAATTAATTTGGTTAAGCCTATTAATTTAATCGAAATTTGGACGCGTAATAATGTTTATAGCATAATTTACTCGACGTGTGAGCTGTAAAAAAAAAACATTGCACGCATTTCAACCCACCATTAAAAAAAGCTTGATGTCAATAACAACTGCTTACTGCAAATGTCATGGCCCATGCACTCCCAAAGACAACATCCATAAACCCAACCCAACAGTGACACGTCATTACATCAAATGTTTTTTTTTTTACAATATATTACATTCATTTTGTGACGACATCAATTAATTAACACTAGGTAGAAATGAGGAGAACCGTCTAGAGAATTTAAAAATCATTAGCACCACCAACGCCGTCATATCCAAGATCATCTTCAACCTTTTTCGTCACCTCATCTATGATATGATCCTCCACCGCATCCACACCTTTTGCTAACGCCAGTCCACCCAATGCCCTTGCAACCACATCCACCGCTAACCCTGTTCCCATCCTTCCAAACTTACTCTTCTTTTCCTCTTGCCCTTAATAAGTATACCCTCCATTTCCCATGCTCAATAGAGCCTGACCATACGGTGGCGGGACGTTGTAATTGTAACCACTGTAGGGATAGCCAGCTGGTGGAGATGCATAGTAAGGATTTCGTGGCAATTGACCGTACGGGTAACCATAAGCTGGCGGAGCTGCCGGTGGTGTTGGGACCTGGTAGAGAGGTGCACGGTACGGATCAGGCTTGTGATACCGTAACTCTCTGATCAAAACCTTGACGTCAACTTTGCCTTGCGGCCTCCCGGAGGGATGTTTCAGCTAGAGTGTTTTCTTGTGGCGTTCACCAAAGCCGGCATCATCGAGAACTTCACGGAGCTTGAACTTAGCTGAGCCGATGAGAGGCTTGGTGTCTTCCTCGGAGCCGGCGTGTACAACGTCGATTATGAAAGTTGTATTGTCGTCGATGGGAGCAGAGAGAGGGAGGACAAGAGTTTCGTTCTAGGTGGTGTTAAATCTATAACGAACAAAGCAAAATTACATTGATCATGAAAAATTGGTATTGTATTTCTTCCCTTTACAATCACAGTATTTATAGAGTATATGAGTTAGCTATTGTTCATAACTACTGCTAACAACTTAACCGATTGAAATGAATAACAAACTAATTGTTGAACTAACTCCTAACAATACTAGCAGTTGTTACTTTGTACTTTAACATTCACCCATCTTCCTGACAAGTAAAACCTGAAGAAGACTTTTAAACCGAGAGAAAGATGAAATAGACAAAGGCTTAGTAAGAATGTCAGCAACCTGATCACACGCAGGTACTTCACCCACAACTATGAATGTAAAACAAGATTCGCAGCAACTGCGACTGCACTTAAGTTGTCACACCAAACAGTAGGTGAATCATTAGATTGGAGTTGTAATTCCTTTAGCAATAAAGTCAGCCAAACAACATCACTTATCGCTGCAGCAAGACTTCGATATTCAGCTTCATTTGTGGATCGAGAAACAACTTGTTGTTTCTTGGAACACCATGATACTAGGTTGTGACCAAAATATATACAGTAGCTAGTTGTGGATCAACGATCATCAAAATCCAGCCCCCAATTTGTATCGACATAACCAACTAAAGAGAGCCGAGCAAATGGACAAAATATAATCCCATAGTCCAGAGTACCACATAGATATCGCAAGATACGTTTTAATGCAACTAGATGTATAGTAGTGGGTGCATGAATAAACTGGCAGATGCGAGTTACTGCATAAGCAATACCAGGCCGAGTTAGAACCACATACTATAGTGCCCCCGCAAGACTTCTGTATTCAGTGGGGTCAGGAAGATGTTTCCCGTCATCTTTAGAAAAAGACGATGAGCTAATCATAGGAGTATGAACACTATTTGCATTAGTCATATGACACCGGTCAAGCAGATCACGAATGTACTTCTGCTGGCATAGATGAATACACCCATCAAAGGAACGAGTAACCTCAATTCCAAGAAAGTAATGAAGATCACCCATATCTTTAAGTAAAAATTCCTTGTGCAATTGTTGAACAAAACTTTCTATACATGTAGGCACGCTTCCAGTAACAATAATATCATCCACATACATAAGAACGTATAAAGAGTGAAAGAATGTGTAACTTGAACAAATAAATATGCATCAGACTTTAATATAAGAAAACTAATTGAAAGTAGAAAACACTTTAATTTGTTAAATCAAGCACGTGGAGCCTATCAGAACCCAAACAATGCCTTCTTTAGACGACACACCAAATAATTGCCATCAAGACTAAACTGAACATGCCCTAGAGGTTGCTGCATAAACATTTATCAGTAAGATTGCTATTTAAAAAAGTATTATTGACATCTACCTGGCGAAGCTGCCAACCTTTTGAAACAGCCACTGATAGTATGACTCAAATAGTAGTAGTTTTGACCACCGGACTAAACGTTTCCTTAAAATCACACCCAGGCACCTGAGAACACCTTTTAGCCACTAAACGAGCATTTCGACGGGCAATCGTGCCATTCAAGAGCCATTTACACCCAATCACCTTTCGATCACTTGGTAATGGAACAAGTTCCCAGGTGGAATTGCTAATGAGAGCATCATATTCAGTTTGAGCAGTAGCACGCCATTCTGTGGTAGAAAATGATTCCTCAATCGTGTGAGGCTTAATAGCTTCAGCTAACAGTGCCTTAAGTTTAAATATGTCAGCCTTAGACTGAGTAACCATTGAATGTGTATTAGTTGAGGGTAACGGAGAGGCTTGAGCAGAAGAAGAAGATAGAGGGTTTGTTGATGATGATGAAGGTAGTAGGTTTGGTGATGATGATGAAGGTAACAGAACAGTAGGAAATGATAGAGTGTTAGTAGGTATATTATCATGAAGAGAGCATAACGAAGTACCAGAGTTTAGGTTATCTTGAGGAACTACAGAGGTCAAGGAACTCTGATCAGAAGGAGAGGAAACTTAGGAGGTTAAACAAACAAGGGCTTTGTAAGCTAAGAGTTGAAAGGTTGAACAAGTGGAACATATGTTGGTGAAAAAGACTGCTCAGACAAGGACGAGGAGCCCCCCAGACCAGACTTAGTAAACAGAAAGCAATGTTCATCAAACACAACATGACGAGAGATAACGATCTTGCCATCTGGTGTGAGACATTGATAACCTTTATGTTGAGAGTTATATCCCAAAAATGTACATGGTTTAGAATGAAAATCCAACTTGTGACGTAAAAAAAAGACGCAAATATGGAAAGCAACAACACTCAAACACTCGTAAATGATCATACATTGGATCTTTCCCATGCAGAACCTTGTACGGAGATTGTCCTTTTAACACCGAGGTAGGTAGACAATTGATAAGATGAACAACACAACTGAATGCATAACCCTAATATTTCATAGAAATATCTACTTTTTATATTTTGTAACTTTTTTTATATTTAATAACTAAAACGTAAATTTATTAATAATTTAATGAGTTGGGTGTGTTTACCAATTTTTTTTTGCTCAAATGAGATTGAACATTCAACCTATTTGCGAATTCAAATATGGACTCAAACATCTAGGGCTCAAAGCCCAATCAAATTGGACACTTCACTCCTGAAAAAAGGAGCTTTGTATTAGATTCGAATGTCGATTAAAAGTGTTCACCGCATTGGATTAGGTTTGAGTTTATATTTTTTTAACTTCGAGTAGCCTAAGTTAATGTCTTTTATTGTCTTGAAATGATAAAAATTATAAAAATAATCTTACATTAATATGTTTATAATTAAATTTATGTAAAAGTAATTTTATGTTTTTTAAACAATAAAATCGCCATTTAGGCGGGTTGATATCAAGCTTCAATTTTTTAGAATCAAATCACAGACTAGCCTATGAATATTTCTAATCATGATGTTATGATGTGCATGAAAGTAAAACTTTTATGTAAAAAAATACATTTATAAAAAAAATTGGTCATTGAATAAATTATTAAGTGGAATGGTAAAAGTATTGTACACAAAATATCATCGATATCAAGTTCAACGTTTAGGCTATTGGTTATTTTAATTAATGTTTTTTAATTGTTTTTGAAAAATTATATAAAAATATAAAAACACAAGCACCAATGTAATCACATTTATTATTTATTTAAGAAAAAAAGCAAATTGTTTTTAATTTTTTTTATCTAAGTTGATGCTCATTAAATTCGTGATATTAATTCAATGACACATTCTATATGTGAATAAATTTTTTTGTAAATATATATTTATTAAAATTTACAAAATTGAAGGTTTTAAAAACAGTGTCTTAGATTCAATTATTATGGATGAGTTTTTTATTTATGAATTTTATATAAAAATCAAATATATTCATAACAATATAATTTAACTAGTTTATTATCCATACAATTTTAATTTTATTTATTTAATATATATAAATTTTAGTTAATTAAAATATTTTTAAATAAAATCAACAAATACGTGTAACTCATTATATTAAGAATTAATTTTTAATATTATAAATAGATGAAATTTTTAATAGAGAATTATTTTACGGGTGTATAATACTTTATTAGTGTAAATTTGGAAGGATGGAAACTAGTAAATTGAAATTAGGGTAATTACACAACGAGATGTATTCATAGAAAAAATCAACAAACCCGAATTAACCCGACGTAAGCAACCCGAATTAATCCGTCAAGTTGACTGGTTTACGCGGACATGTTAAGGTGTTTTTTATGTGTAGGATTCAGCCCCTCTTTGGATCAACCGCGGCTATTCAGCCCAGCTACACATGATCTTGTTTGACAAATACTAATTCAGCGACCAAAAAGATCGAACGATCATAATCCTCAATGTACACGGGCGCACCCAATCCCTACCTCTTTAGAAATCTCATCTCTTCGACCATGAAGCAGGCTTCAACACTCGCGAACACTGTAAATTGAAAAACTCCGAAATCCCCAACGGAAATGGTGTCGTCTCTAAGACTACCGGCGCTCACCTCCCTCATCTCTCCTTCCTTTACCCGCCGCTCCACGGTGTCTCTTCGGCGGCGTCTCCATCTCCGTCCGCCTCTGGCTGCTGGGTTCTCCGCCCAAAGCGCGGCGTCGAGTCCAACGGTAACCGAGGACCGAGTTGACAGTAAGAAGAGCGGCCGAGTCCAAGACCGGGGGAGTACTGACCGAGTCATCACGCCTCGGTCTCAGGACTTCAATGCTTGGTATCTTGATGTTATTGCTAATGCTGAGCTAGCTGATTATGGTCCCGTTCGTGGTACCATGGTTATTCGCCCCTATGGTTACGCTATGTGGGAAGCAATTCAGGTCGCTTCATTTTCTTCCAAATTACACTAATAATTGCTCTTTTTATCTTTCGAAATTTTAGTTGATTTTGAAAATTTTGCAGGATTATTTGAATGTTAAATTCAAGGAGACTGGGCACAGTAACATGTACTTTCCACAGGTGATTTTTTTTTTTGGGTAAGTTTTAAGCTATCATTTTGTATATTTGCTTTACCTACTTTAGCTTAATGGTTTGTGAAATTTACTTTGTGACTGCAGTTTATTCCATACTCATTTATAGAGAAAGAAGCTAGCCATGTGGAGGGATTTAGTCCTGAATTAGCTCTTGTTACGATTGGAGGAGGCAAGGAACTCGAAGAGAAACTTGTGGTACACATTTAGTATTACTTAGCTTAACTCTTTTTGTTTATAGTATTACCGAGTGTTATCAATGCAATTTTATGAATTAGCTTAATTATATTCAGTGGTATACAAACTGAATGACTTTTTAATGAAAATGCTGGTTCATGAGTAACCATGATGGCATGACCTGAGTTTTGCCTTTGATTGTTATACTTCCTGAGGTTGTGACAGGTTCGACCTACCAGTGAAACTATAGTAAATCATATGTTTACACAGTGGATTCACAGTTATCGTGATCTCCCTCTAATGATCAATCAGGTATAAGCTTAGTTATATATTTGGCCTGTTTATACAGTTATGCAGGGTTGCCACTTACTTTGTTTCCCTTGTTTTATTCCATTCAGTGGGCAAATGTCACAAGATGGGAGATGCGGACGAAACCATTTGTAAGGACCCTTGAATTTCTTTGGCAGGAAGGTCACACAGCTCATGCCACACTGGAAGAGGCAGAAAAAGAGGTTTATGTCACTTTACCTATGGCTTAGACATGATGAATTTAGATGGTATTGTTTTTTTTTAAAGGATTGGATGCTACTGAACTGCAGGCACTGCAAATGATTGATGTCTATACAAAGTTTGCTTATGAGCAAGCTGCAATACCTGTAATTGCAGGTAGAAAATCTAAAGTGGAAACATTTGCTGGTGCTGCACCTTACATAGGCTATATGGTGATCGCAAGCTTGCAAGCTGGAACCAGCCACAATCTTGGGCAAAACTTCTCCCGTGCTTTTGGGACACAGGTGATTTATACATGGGGTGCTCCTTTTTTTTATCTCTTTTTCATTCCTGATATGGATATGCATGCAGGGAGCAAATAATTTGTTTACCGATGAAGTTTAATGTTAAGGAAATTGCTGGCAAGCAATGCACTTCTGTTATTTACTTTCACATAGATGAAATATGTACCTGCTATCTTTTTGTGGTTAACTCTTTAAACCTTCGGTTATTATTGAATATAGGCACTGTCATGGATTTTTTCCACTTAATGACACATTTGTTTTTGGGAGACATTTTCCAGGATTACGCAGGCTTCTGTTATTGGTTGTCTAGGGTTGCTTTAGGTTTTTTTTTTTTCTCATGTTCTCGTTGTTGTAGTAATTTATTGTTTTACTGTCTCTGCTCTTGGTCCTAGCAATTTCAGAAAGCCAATCCAAAAGCCAGGCAAGGTTAGTATATATTTTTAAAAAGATTATAACACTGCTTAGACACTGTAGGATGGAGGACATTTTTGTACTTAGCTGTCCGTTTTATTCATTTATGATTGTCCTCCCACAAAGGGCTTGCAGCAATTTTCTTTTCTATTTGTTTCTGGTAGGCATAGGCCATTCAAATGCTAAAGTGAATGATCGATCCCTTTTGTTGCATATTGTACTGGCCATTGTATTGGTAACTCTATAATTAATAAAGGCTTTTGACTGAAAGTTATGCTTGGGCAGTTCACTGATGAAAATGGACTAAGGCAACATGTGTGGCAAACATCTTGGGCAATCAGCACAAGGTTTGTTGGTGGTATTATAATGACCCATGGAGATGATGCCGGCCTGATGCTTCCTCCGAGAATTGCACCAATACAGGTATGTAACGATAAACTGTAATAGATGGCCTGAACTGTTGCTGGCATTAGTTGATTGGTCCTTTTCTTATCAAAGGCAATGGTAAATATGCTGGTGATATAAAATTATGGGGCTGAGACTGCTAGTCAATTGTAAGCGATCTTGGGATTCTGTTTGCTGTAGAAGAAGCATGTTATTCTTTTAAGAAGTTACACAAAATACAATTCAGACCCTTTTGGTAGCTATGGTTCAGCCTGTAAGGTGGAGCGTATAAGTAGAATGATATTTATGGTGGAACTATGTTTGCAAACAACTTTCTGGATATTAGATTATCTTCATGCGATTTATCGATACACAATGTTGTTCTGCAGCTAAATAAATATTGGGAGAACCACTTGTGTAGCATGTTTTAATAGTAGAGAGAGAGTATTTTTTTTTTTTTGATTTAAAAAAAAGTAATAGTGGGTGTTGTTGTTATAGCTGTCTTGACAACAAATTTTGTTGGTTTATTAAACCTGCATATGGTCATTCACTGGGCTTTGGTTAACAAAATGGAGTACCTTTCCCATCTATAAAAGCCTTGTCCTCCTAAGAATTGTACTTGAGATGTCCAAGTTCGAATTACCAGATCCCAACCATCGAGGTGTCCCTTAGAGATACTTCTTTTACCAATAATAATACTCAAAAAAGAAAGAAAAGGGAAGAGGAAAATATGTATATAATTGGAGTCTATATCACCACATCCATTTTTATAAGAACTCAATTATTTTCTTTGAGACAAAACAGTCTCCCTGCGTGGGCTTACCAGTTCCGAAATGATGTCTCAATAGGGCATTAATGAGTCTGATGCTTATCTAGACTTCTTGATCTTAAGGGCAAAGATGCTTGTAAGTATTGAGGTGCTAGTGGTCTATTCTCCTTGCTTTCCTTGTAATTACTGGCTTTTAAACTAATTAGAGTTTTGGCTTTGCATATGATCTTCATTTATATCTTTTACTTGTTCCAGTCAAGTGTATGTGATAATGCCAGCCGTTGTCTGTTCCTACAACACATAATCATCAGAATATACTTATCTTCTTGGTTCAATTGTTCATCTTTCAAGTGGTAATGCTTAATAAATTAAAAAAAAAAAGAAAAGCCAAAAAGGAAAAAAATGCCTTGAGTCTCTCTTACAATTTTTTATTATTTTTATAATGATTGTCTTTTTGTGTTGTCTACCATACGCTTTCAGGTGGTAATTGTACCTATTTGGAAGAAGGTTGATGAGAAAACAGGAGTTCTAGATGCTGCATCTTCTGTTGCAGAAACTCTGAAAAATGCTGGACTTAAGGTTAAACTTGATGACACAGATCAGAGAACACCAGGATGGAAGTTCAATTTCTGGGAGATGAAGGTATCTTTACCTTAAAATGGGCAGAACTTATGTTGGTTATGCCGAAGTATAAAGCTTATTTCTTAACTCTATGTTCTTCCTCAAGCTAAAAAACCGGGATAAGGAATCTCCTAGGAAGTTCATACAACTTCTGTCCATGATCCAGAAAATGTGTATGGATGAAGTTGTGATCCATCCCTTGAGTTTTTTGGGTGCTTATATTATTTTATCATGTGATGTAGTCTGATCTTATTTGCTTTGCAAAAAATATATTTAACTTTCATCTGCCTCAAGCTTTAGATAATAATTTTGTAGGGAGTGCCTCTGAGGATTGAAATTGGTCCCCGTGATGTTTCGAGTGGGAGTGTGGTCATATCTAGAAGAGATATTCCTGGGAAGCAAGGGAAAGTTTTTGGAATATCAATGGAACCTTCAATATTGGAAGCTTATGTCAAAGACAGATTGGATGAGATCCAATCATCTCTTCTTCAGAGGGCAATATCTTTCCGGGACAGGTTTGTTTTCTTTCTCAAGCAATTATTAAGAGTTTTAACCCAAGGAGAACTTGACTGATAACAAATTTTTTGACCTTTGATGTTCATTATGGCAACCCGGTAGCTATTTGGGTTGAATCAAGCTTATAAATGTACTATGTATGTGTATATGATGAGTTTGTGAAGCTTTAGCATGACCATTGAATTGGCAAACCTGCTCTTTCATTTGTAAACAACAGATAAACTGCATAACTAGCTTCTTGTTTTTAGAGCTTACAAGAATAGCTGCCTTCAGTTCAATGGTAGACCTTGAAGGATTTAGGGATTAGTAGAATTGATGTTTTGATTAAAAGCACATTGTTCTGTAATTCTTACATCTACTTAATTAATTAAACCTGCAAAATCTCTTCAAAGTGTTGGCATTGCAAATTCTTATTATTGGCATTTCTAGAAACTATAAATAATAGGACCGCTTTGGGGATATTCAATTTCTGACAATGTCTTCGCTTTGTCTTAATAGATGTTCATCTGATTGATCGAATGGTTCATGTTTACTACATGGATGTATTCTTGTATCTATCGCTCTTGGAAGCTTCAACTTCCTTGAGAGCTTCACAGAATTTTTTGAGTTGAACAGAACCCATATGCTTCTCTTCACTCTGGACTTCTTTGCTCTTATTTCTAATGCTTCCTGGACTCTTTGCAGTAACATAGTGGATGTGAGCTCTTATGAAGAACTCAAAGAAGCAATATCTTTGGGCAAATGGGCTAGGGGTCCTTGGTCTGCTAGGTATACTACTCTTTTTCATTGATGATAGCCATATCAGAACTATTTGACTATTGTTCATTTGACTATATATTTACTGAAACATGTGCATTTGTGAGTCCGACAATATATTTCTATTGTGGCTGCAGTGATGCAGATGAGTTACGGATAAAAGAAGAAACAGGGGCAACGATTCGCTGTTTCCCCTTCGAACAGCCTCAGGGGACCAAAGCATGCTTGATGACAGGCAAGCCTGCTGACGAAGTTGCCATTTTTGCAAAATCTTATTAAGACTTGGGTAAAGTTTATTTTCAAGCTCACAAACTATCTAGTTTTGCAGTTATATGTCCTGAATTTTGTCCAGGTTTTTTATACCCTCTTCCTCTCCTATATGAAACACGTAGCTTTGACTACATTCACTGAAACAGCACACATAACTGTTTATACATTTTTAAAGCTGTCATTTGGTCATGTTCTTGCCTTGCTTTGGGGTTGATCTAGGACAACAATTTATACATCCGGTTTGATATGTAGTGATATATTTTTTTTTTGATGATTAATATGTAGTGATATTTATGTATAATAATTGAGGGACTAATTTAATCAAATTTCTGAAATAGGACTTGGTAGGTACTTTCACTTGCAAAATCATAGAGAAAATGGAGGAGCTAAATTAAGCTCCATGAGGAGCAGAAATTTGCTTTTATTTTATCCTGATGCCCGAGAATGAACAGAACATGACATTATACATATTGAGGTTATTGAAATTTTATGTATTAAAACGTTTAATTAGAAAATAAATAATATAAAAAATATGCAATATCTATCTTTAGATTTGTAAAAACATAGAAATGTTTTTAATAATATAAAATATATATTATAGTAAATGAAATGATATTTTGAAGTTTAAATATTTTATTTTATGGCGAGACAATGTGTTAAATGAAATATGATGATGAGAAATTTTGAGTTACTCAAATCTTACTTAAATTTTCTTATAAAATTTAAAAAATATATATTAATAAAAATAATATATATTAAAATTTTTAAACCTCTATAAAACCGAAACTCTATTTTCATGAGCGGGCAGAACAGTGTGGAGAAACGTTGGTAAAAAGAGACGCATTTGTCGGCAGACATAATACAATATATGCCCGCAATCATATCATATAATTTAGGCAGTAGGCAGCGCCGATACGGTGCGTTATAATGAATTTCTTATTTGAAAAAGAATAACTAAAATCACTGTGATTCAATAATTGAGTTTAGAAACACTGTTTCAACACATTCTTATATTCATATTATAATAATAAAAGGCAAATTTACGATGTATTTGGAAAGGGATCAATAATAGGCGAAGAATAAAGCACCAACCAACATTAAATTTTCAAACAAATTTGAGCAAATTCCACTACCGTCTTGTTACAACAAAAACAAAATTGGGCAAATTCCACCACCCCCACTGACTTGTTGGCGACAGAGGATTATGCAAGCACAAAGTGCAGGCGAAGAACAAAAATAATTGAACAAAAAGGACATGGTAGTACTTGAATTTGAGTGCTTAAGGATGCTGGGTCTCAACGTTAACCAATCATGCCAAAGTCCCATCGGCATTTGTGCTTTAAATTTTAAATTGATTCTGAATTTTAAATATTCAAAATATCATTTGTATCAATCAAGTCTCATAAACAATTTGAATTCCAAGTGAAAGAAAACATGTAATATGTAAGATCTAATCTATACTTGCAATAGGTATATTAGTATTTATTCATCGTATTTAAATTGTAATTTAATACTTAAATTAACGACTAAATTAAAGAAAACAACTAATTTATGTAATATTAATAATTAAAATTTTTAATTAGAATGTTTTGAAATGTAGAGATTAAATATAAAATATAGTCTACAAACTTTTAGTTCGTTTAATATAAAAATAAAACCTAAAACTATTATACTAATAAATTCTTAGTTAGAGGTATTTATGAATCTGACCGGTTTTAGGCCCAACTTCAAAAAGAATTCAAACCCAAGCTCAACTTGTTGAAATAGAACATTTCATTGTTTAAAAAATAATGAAAATATTTTTATTTAAATCTAATTATAAAAACATATGAATATTAATATAACATGAATCGAGCCGACTAGCCCAAGTTGGAAAACTAAATCCAATCTCATCTCAAAATGAATTAGGCCAGTTGGACAAGCTAGCCTTCCCACTCATGAACACTCCAACCTTGATTTAATGGCAAGATTAAAGTCTTGTGATCACATATTTAAATTCCACTATATGTAAATAAGTGAATTCTCCTCCAAATTTACTTTAATTAGTTGATTAGAATTGAGTTGATTATACAACCATAATTGTAGAGACTATTAAATTAAAACTGTTATAACTTTTAAATTTTAAAATTATTATAATAAATAGTAATAAAGATAGAGCATAGCAATGATTTACTTGGGAAATGTATAGATAAAATGGATGACTAAGTTTGGAATATATAGATAAAATGGTTGCCAGTTGCCAACCATCCACCATGCACATTCTTATTGGGTGTGCACAAGAAGCTATTATAATCATTTTAGGTTTTTAGCTGGCTTGGCCTGGCAAGCACCACCTCGCTTCAATGACGTATTGATTTCGTGTTATTTTAGCCCATCCATGACCACCAACTTCCTTTCCATATTAGCCACCTGTTTGTTCCTGATTTTTGCATCTATTATTTTACAAATTACAACCCACCATTTGACCCTTTTTTTTGAAAGAATAGTGTCAAATGAGAGTAATACAGTATCTATACTGTTGTAAAGGTACTATACTGAGAAATCTGTACATATATATATATTTCAGTGTATGTTATATGTTTGGTGGGGAAACTTAATTCATACAGTGCCATTTTAGAAAACTCCAAGGGGTCTACATTGAACTAATGCAATAAAAATTTGTACACATGTGATGCATAAATAAATGCTCCCATGAATAGGGCACAGGTTGCCCTACGCTCCTACCTATACCTAATTTATGATGGTAAATGTCTGGGTGAGTTAAAACAACCCACAATGCTGTCATTACTATAAGGAAGAAAAAGTAAGCTAAAAGTTCCATATTTTCTAATATACGGTTGTTGATGGGAAAATACAGTTTTGGCTGTTGATGGCAGCTCATGGGAGGCCGAGAGCCGTTCATTGTCTTCTAAGGGAAGGGAAAGACTTTTGATGGGGATTTTTTTAAAGGAGCGAGTTTTCTCATTTGGGTATTAAAAGACCGAGTTATACAGTCTTTCGAGATAAATGTTGGATCTTTCGAGATAAATACTGGATACATAAGGTCACGTATAAGTCGTATGTGATCTATGTATACGTAGTCATGTAACATACTGATAAGATCATTTTTGAAATTAATCAAATTAATTTAAAAGAATCATGAAAGTCTTTGTATTAAGAGTTATATTGCATTTTGTTTCTTTTATTCAAAAATTGGTAAATTAGTCTTTATATGTTAGATTAAAGAACAAATGAGTCTTGTTAAAAATTTCATCTATTTTTTACTATTAAAAACTAATCTCTATAGGTTAGTGTAAGGTACATATAACACACCACATGTAATTATCTGATTATTCTGTTAATCATGTCAATTTTTAATAGTAAAAATAAATAAAATTAAAAAAATAATTTACTCTTTAATTTAATATAGATTAATTAAATTATTTTTAATAAAAAAGTAAAATGCAATGTAGTAGTCGGTGAAAACATACAACATAAGTTAAAAGTTAGAACTTATTAAAGTTTAAACATGAGAACTTTGATAAAACGAGCAGCTTTGTGTAGCTTTGTTGTCGTCTCAGCGTCTTTCAGCGTCTTTCAGCAAGCAAGCAGTGTGAACGGTGATTTAAAAGAAAAAGGTCAAATTTCTTGTACATGTTTTTTTCTGACATTGTTTATTGGCATCAACTGAAAATGAGTTTAAAGGTGATTTGTCGATGCTCCACTGGATCATACTAGCCAAAATAAAAAGCACTTTGCACGAATGTGAACGGTTCAAAACAAAAATGCCTTGAAATATTACCCAAAAAAAAAGCATCAACTTCCATGGCCAAATCCAGTTTCTTCAAAACCATTCTCTCTTCTTCTAAACTACCTTCAATGGCTACTCAAAGCCTTTACCTTTTCTCTTTAACTTTGCTTTCACTCCTTTATTTAGCTAAACCTTTCGTCCCCACAAACCAATTTCTCCTCAACTGTGGATCACACGCCAACGCTTCACTTTTCAACCGTGTCTTCGTCTACGATTCGGCTAATCCCAGTTCGGTTTCCCTCTCGGCGGACCGATCCGTTTCAGTAACCGACCGAAACCCATCTCCGAATTCACCCATTTTGTACCGTACGGCTCGGGTTTTCACCGCCGAGTCGAGTTACAAGTTCATCGTCAAGAAAAACGGGACGGGAACTCACTTTGTACGCCTACATTTCTCCCCGTTTCGAGCTCGAAATTTCGACTTGGGTTCTGCTAAGTTCAATGTTGTGGCTAATGGGTTCTTGCTAGTACGTGGTTTTAGTGTTTCCAATACGGTTTTAAAGGAATATATTTTGGAAATCGATGGTGAATTCCTTGAAATTACGTTTAGTCCTGTGAGTGATTCTGGGTTTGCTTTTGTTAATGCAATTGAAGTGTTTACAGCTCCTAAAGATTTCATAATCGATGATGGAGCTAGGTTGGTTAATAATAATGGGATTGAAAACTACAAGAACTTAACATCCCAAGTTTTAGAGACTGTTCATAGGATCAATGTTGGGGGATTAAAATTGACTCCTTTTAATGATACTTTGTGGAGAACTTGGATCCCTGATGATGGGTTCCTTGTGTTTAAAACAGCTGCGAAACAAGCTGTTACTACACATGTACCTAATTATCAAACTGGAGGTGCAAGCCCTGAAATAGCACCAGCTAATGTTTATATGACTGCACAGCAAATGAACAGAGATAATTTAACATTGAATGGTATATTCAATGTCACTTGGGATTTTCCAGTAGGTTCATTTGGTGCTTCATATTTGGTTAGGTTGCATTTTTGTGATATTGTTAGCCCTGCTCTTAATCAGCTCTACTTCAATGTGTATATCAATGATTATGCTGCTTATAGGGATTTGGATTTGTCGATGCTTACGTTTCATGTACTTTCTTCTCCAGTTTATTTAGATTTTGTTGTGGATTCGGAAGATTCCGGGGTCATACGTGTGAGTGTTGGACCTTCAGATTTGAGTACTCCTTCGAGAATTAATGCTATTCTAAATGGAGCAGAGATTATGAGGTTGGTGAATGTTAAAGGCTTGCATGGTGAGTCTAAGAAGGGAAACGTTTGGATTTTCGTGGGTCTCGTTGTTGGCGGGTTCGTTATCGTTTGTTTGGGTGTGGCTGCTGTTTTGCTTATATTTAAGTGCAAGAAGAAGAAACCGAAACCACCGAGACGTGTGGAAAGTGCTGGTTGGACACCGTTACGTGTTTTTGGGGGCAGTTCATATAGTAGAATGTCTGAAGGGACGGCTACTACGTCTCCGGGTCCTAATGGTAGCTTGAGAATCCCGTTTGTTGACATACAAGCATCAACTAACAATTTTGATAAGAGTTTGATTATTGGAATGGGTGGATTCGGTATGGTCTACAAAGGGGTACTTAAAGACAATACTAAGGTTGCTGTGAAGAGAGGTGTCCCGGGGTCAAGGCAGGGTCTCCCGGAGTTTCAGACCGAGATAACTGTTTTCTCAAAGATTCGTCACCGGCATCTTGTTTCACTCGTTGGATATTGTGAAGAACAGTCGGAAATGATACTGGTCTATGAGTACATGGAAAACGGACCATTGAAGAATCATTTATACGGTTTAAAACACCCTCCATTGTCTTGGAAGCAAAGACTTGAAATATGTATTGGCTCGGCTCGAGGTCTTCACTACCTTCATACTGGTTCAGCACAAGGTATCATTCACCGCGACATTAAATCTACCAATATATTGCTTGATGAGAATTTTGAGGCCAAGGTTGCTGACTTTGGTCTCTCGAGATCCGGTCCGTGTCTCAATGAAACACATGTAAGCACCGGGGTAAAGGGTAGCTTCGGTTATCTTGATCCCGAGTATTTCCGGAGACAGCAGCTTACTGATAAATCTGATGTTTATTCATTTGGGGTCGTGCTTTTTGAGGTACTTTGTGCTCGGCCCGCTGTTGACCCATTGCTTGCCAGGGAACAGGTGAACTTAGCTGAGTGGGCAATGCAGTGGCAGAAAAAAGGCATGCTCGGCAAAATCATCGACCCCAACCTCGTGGGACAAATAAAGCCTAGCTGTTTGAAGAAATATGGTGAAACAGCTGAGAAATGCTTGGCTGATTATGGTGTTGATAGACCGACTATGGGTGATGTCTTGTGGAATTTGGAGCATGCACTTCGGCTTCAAGAATCAGGGCCCGACGAACCATGTGATGCCGAAGACGGCAACATGAATGGAATGGATCATCCAACACCTAGTATTATTACTACATCCGGTAATAACGACACAGAGAAAGACGATCCGATTGGTAGTTTAGACTTAACGACAGGCCAAATATTTTCACAATTGATGACAAAGGATGGCAGATAGTTTTAAGTAGTCAATTCTGCAGAGATACAATCAAAGGTCAATTTTTCATTCCCGAAATTTCTAATATACATATGTATATTGTATATGTATGTATCCATATATATAGATTGGAAGCTTCACCTTCTCTCTTCAATATTTTATTCTATTGTAGCAAAGTTGAATCCTAGCCGTCTTTTTTTTTTTTTATCGTTCTTATGTAGTAGTCCGAAGTAATTGGTTTAAAATAGTTTATTTGCTTGATTATGCTGATGTTTTATTTGGATACTTGCATGGTTTAATATAGTCCAAAGTTGAACCTGTTTTGTCTGAGAAAAAAGGAAGTTTTGAAATGATGAAACTGAGACAAAAATGACCTGTCTAGCATTGTAGGCACATTCAAATTCATTTGATTATTTTGGCGATGAAAGCGGGACAGTTTTAATATGGTGGCCACTCGATCATTCACGATCATTTTGCTTTCCTCCATTTAAGTTGGGGCAAGAGCATCAATACGATTAGAGCAAGTTCATTCATGCCTCAAGATGAAGGTTTTTGGAATCATTTGTGTTTTGCTTCTATTACTTGAAAAATAAGCAAGTTAATTCTTTTACGTTAAATCAAACAGTAAATTAATCTTTTAAATTAAAAATTTAATGCCTGCAACATATATCTCATTCCGACATAGAAATAAAATTCGAACCATAAAAATTGTTAAATTTTTTAACAAGAACAGTTTACTCTTTAATCTAAGATGTAATAATTAATTTATCTATTTTTTGAACATAAAAAATAAAATACATTTTTTGTACTTTTACCCTCAAAAGCATCTTGAAAATCATTCATGTTGGGGAAAATGAAAAGGAGGGAAATTAGAACACTACCAAGAAACAGACCATTTGACAGTATGGTGCAACAAAGTTTAATATTTAAAGAAGCAACAAGAACCAGATGCGTGACAAAGTCATCACATATATATACAGATCCATTATTCAGATTTATGAATAAAAGATAAAAAGACAGCAAGCAACATGGAAAGTGGCAAATACAACAGCAAAATGCTAGGCTAGCCTCTCAACATTCTGTCAAGCACGATGGTGTCTACTACTTCTGCGTCCTCTGTGATTTGCAGCGCTGAAACAGCCTGTGCTGCTATAAGACCAGCTGAAAGTTCTTCATTTCCCCAGCCTCTATCCTCAAACCATGGTGCATGTAGATCCCTTCTGCAAGCTCCATACGTGAAGGACCAGTCACTGCTTCCAAACTCAGCCCACTCGCATCCACCACTATATGCATTAGCGACCCACCCTTGAGAGGTTGTGTGAGCCTGATGGGGAAGCCTAGCTCTCCTTCCCCAATCCCAACGGTTGAACCCCTCATCCTTGTTTACCATAATCTCACATGAATCCCCCGAGTCTTCACCAATCAGGACATGCAAAGCAACAGCCTCAGCAATTGCAGCACCATCCTCATCAAGCCTTTGCTGTTCTTCCTTCTTTTTCTGTTTCTTCTTCTCTAGTTCGGAACGGATGGCTGCAGAAGTAGCAAGAGCTTTCTCCAAACGCCTTTTTTTCTTCTCGGCCTGTTTAATACGATCCAACTCATCCTTCACCTGTTTCTTTTTTGCTTTTCTCGCTACTGGTTGCACTTTATTGCATCCCTTGTTATCCATTAAAACTTAAACAGCTTTTAAACCCACACTTCTGTTTACTCAGATTCTTTCTTTTTTCTGTAAAAGAGTTCCTCTAAATCGTATACATTTCCCTATAAACCTATCTGTTTTCCTCTTTCACCTTTTTTTTTCTTTAAAAAAACACTTTGACGGCTACTTATTCCTAATATAAATTATATAAAATCAAGGCTACACAAACTCAGGTCTGCAAGAATATCTCATCTTACGGACAATGCAATCCCAAACAGAAACAACAGGGGAACACAGAAATGCAGAATGGTAAGGATTCACAGGCTCATCCCTTGGTAGAATCCTTCCTAATTTCCCACAACCCTTGCATCTACCCATCTTTGTGCACACTTAGAACAACAATAAGCTTATCCCGTCGAAAAACGTCAACAACAGTATTTCAGTTCAAACAACTCACATGGCCCTCGTCACTGCAGTGAAACAGGAAATCAGAACAAAAAACCAAACTTCATTGCAAATTACACTGACCCTCATGCATGGGAAAAGAGGCATCTTATACACGGAAAAAAAAAAAGATATACTAAAACAATTATAAAATTGCAATCTTTGATGATTAGCAGCTCAACCATAGAAACTCCTGAAAAGAAGCAATAGATTTGACTTAAAGAACACACCAACAAAACTATCTGGCATCCATAGCCTAATTAAATAGAGATGGACACTTAGATGAACTAGTACTAGTCGGTCACGGACTCATAGTGACTGTATGATAAGCAACAGGTCAACGGTCAAGGCTAAGCTGGAAGCATGTAAAAACCAGGCACATAACTTTCCATTCAGTGTTAACATGTAAAGCCTCAACGGGTAAATAGAGGAGGAAAATGGAAAAGATATATAGTATAACCAAGTGAAATGAAGACAATTCCAGATAACTTTACAGATCCCATAGTTTTAAATCTTTGCAAAAGGAAGATGAATTGAATAACCCCCAAAACGATCTATAAAGAGGATTAGACAAATTTCTTTAATTAACAATTTTTCTTCCTTTTTACCTCAATTTTCATTTTCAATGCTTCTTTCCCCTAATTTTCTCGCAAAACAAACAGACGCAATAACTGGATCCATCCTATTGTTCGTAATAAAACCCTAAATTCAGATTGAATATACATACAGTTACTTAAATTGTGTGCTCTACTTCACCGAGATGCAAAAAAAATACTAAAAAAAGCACTTTAAAAAATAAAATCAGCATCAGATCCAAATACCCGTTACTAAGAAGCACACAAATCGAGAACCAAAGAAGCGAAAGAAACTTCGCCAGCCAAATAACCAAGAGATACGATTTTAGATGAAAGTACTAACCTTATCAAGAAAGTTAAAAGGGGGAAATGGATCTCCACCGCTCCTTTAAATTTTGCCAAAATTAGAAAGCCCAAAAGAGATAGGTAGTAACTAAAAAGAAAAATATAAGCTGTTTGGATCTAAAGAAAATAAGAGAGAAAGTACAGAAGGGGAGAAGAGGGTTAAAAATTACTGGGGCGGAGCAATCAGTGAGTAGAGAGCGAAGTACGCAGCGGTTGTATTCAGCCAATGACTGTTCGACACGTTGTGAATGAATTTCGAGGGTAAGTCTAGAATGTCTTGACTTTTTCTCCCACGGATGTTTCCCGTGCGCTGTCACGGCTGATATCATGCCACGTGGCGACTATTTACGTGAGAGCATTGCGGGCCCGATTGGGTTAGGATAATAACAACTGTCCGATGAGATTTCTTTGGATTCCAATGGATGGGATTATAGATCTGAAACGATTCAGGACACGGGAAAGGTTAAGTTCCGTAATGAACGACTCCAAGTCTCTAAGGGTAAAACTGTAAAGATACATGACAAGATTAAAACTGAAAAAAACACACACACAAGAATCCAAATCTTATGCCTTTTATCTTGATTTGGTCTCCTTAGTTCCGATTTCGGGCCGAATAATTAGTTTTAAGGGTGAAAGTTGCGGTCAAAACCTGTTTTTCACTAAAATGAAATACAATAGTTGAGATTTAGATGTTTTTTATTTTTGTTTTTGGGAGCAACAATTATCAAAATATTTTTATTTATATTAATTATTTAAAAGTATATGAAAAATAGATTAATTTATAATTTATGAATCATTATATTACACTATTTAAATATCATATAATTTAACTAATTTCTAATTTTCCACAAAAAGAAATTTTAATTTTCAACTATAATTTTTGACAACAATGAAGAACACCAAAACTTAATAAATCACACTTTTTCACAACACTTTTCTACCGTACTTTTTAAAAGAATTTTTTCTTCTAAAAACCACTTTTCAACCGCAACAACAATGGAGAACTAGACCTTAGTCTTTTTACTTTAATTTGGTCATTTTCAATTTCTATTATTTTTAAAATCTTTTACGGTAAACATGTCAGTTTACTATTTTCACATAACACTTAGATAAAAATCACATTATTTTACTTAATATATTTAGTGACTATCATTTGAGACTTGAGTTATAGTTAAAATTTCAAATTTTAAAAAATATAGAGACTAAAAGTTAGAAATTAGAGAACAGGAGCTAAACCCACAACTTACTAGACTAATAGCAAAACTTCACCAAATGGAATTAATTATCATTATGGTTTTAGTACTGAAATTTCAAATTTCAGAAAAAAAACGATTAAAATTGACTAGCTCAAAAAAAATGTAAAGATTAAAATTCACAACCAAAAGATTAAAGGTTCAATCCTTGCACATAAGATTTGAAGAGTATAACGTTTATATATTTTATCAATTTGACTCATTATTTTTTAAAGTTAAATTTAATCTTTAACATTTTAAAAAAAATATTATTTGACCATTAACCTTTCAAAAAAATTTAAATTATTATTTTTTAACGAAAATATTTACTAACCATTAAATTTTTAAACATGACAATATAACAATCCACATGTAGTTTTTTTTCCTCCGAATTTCATGAATATAGTTTTTAATTTTCAAATTCTTTTTTTAAAATTTTAAAATTATTTATTACCGTCACATGCATGTTTTAATTAATATTTTCTGTAAAAATATTATTCAACTATTTTTTAAAATGTTGAAGACTTAAAGGAAAAATAATTATCAAATTGGCAAATAAAAAAAAAACTTCAATATAAAAATTCATAGCGGATATTATTACAGAGCTGAAAGTCTGAAACAAGACTTCTTAAACTTCATCTCTAGTATCTAATCCAATTAAGTCCCTAAGGTCTACCAATTTCGCCATCACCGATTTAAATCTCGAAATAACATGTCTCACTGAAAATACAAACCTTAAAAGACAAAAAGTTGGAAAGAACAATCATAAACCCCAAACATAGATCGTACAATGAACATGAAAAATACTAAAACAAAAATGAATTAGGCAAACATATACAAGTGCATCATGTTCATGATATTTAGTGACAATACATTGTGAGTTACACAACTTAGTTGTGGAAACAAACTACACCGGTGCAGAGATGGAAAAAAAAACTGGTCAATTTTGACATGCTATGCCACAAATAAAACGAAATTCAATCACCATATCTATAGCTTTTTCAAAACTATAATCCAGCAATGACCATGCCACCTTCCTCCTTTAGATACCCTTCAATTTGTTGCAATGCCTAACAATACAGTGATACCATTTAGCCAAACATTCTAATCGGATAAGAGAAAATATAGGACAAAGAGAAAGAAAAGACCTCGATTGCAATCTCTGTTGGAGTAAGATCTGATACATCTCTATAACCTAGTTTGCCTGCAATTTCTGAATTTTTTGGAACACTAGTTTAAACAAAAATCATCCAGAGCTAAACGTAAACACCGCAGCAACAAGTGAAGATACAAGGAGAATATGGCGGAAAAAGAAGTAAAGAAGGAAAGACAATGACATCACATGGTATCTCATATCTTTGAAGAATGTAAACAAGCTGAAGGTAAATGAGCATTGATGCATTTCAATTAACCAGCTAACAGAGACTTCACACGATCTCGTCTAAACATAACATAGTCTCATACCTTTCAATGAAACCCGGGCATTTGCTTTAGCATAATTTTTACCCCTCAGTTCCAAAAGGTAAGACAGCCGTTTTAAAGCCTGTAAAGGGTCAGAACGTCAAAAACTTGCTAGACCATGTAAACCAAGTCCACACAAGGAAAGAAAATAAAATCAGCAACAGACTACCTTTGTATAGGGATCGCCATGTTCATAATGCAAAAGGGGACGAGAATGAGTACCTACTGCAGCAATCCTCTGTGCCAAGGCTTCCAAAGGTACATCTAACCAGACAACAACCCCCTTCTTTTGCATATAATCCCTGATAAACCAAATAAAAGGGTTTCAGATTGTTATAGTTTACGCAACAGAAAACCGAACCGATGGAGAGAGAAGTATCTAAACTAATTAAATTCCTGTTTACCAGTTCACATCCCATACAACTGCACCTCCGCCAGTAGAAACAACAAGCTGTTTCTTTGAAGAGAGCCTCTGCAATACCTCAGTCTTGTAGTCAAGAAGAAGAATATAAAAGATTCAGTTCAATTGGAAAAATGCGCAATATATTATAATGACAAGAAGTATGATGACCGAATTGGTCCTACATGCAATCATAAACAATGGTCCTAGAATAAGTGATGATAGAGACTAAAATCAGTTAGCAACTTGTCTAAAGCTTTTCTTTTGGAAATTTGCTATCTCCAGCTTACAGTGGCCTCCCCTTTATATTAGTGAAACTCAGCCAAAACCAACTTCTGAATGTTGGTCAAATTCACATGTCTGCAATAATATTCTTTCGCAAATGGCTTAATAGAAAGGTTTCTATTGACATAATAAGCTAATTTCAAAGGTTTCTATTGACATAATAAGCTAATTTCATACTTCCAACATGTTAAAAAAAGAAAAAAAAGGGCTGAAAACTCATGTCATCCAATTCTGCATATGACCAGCAGCACACATCCTACTTAAGTGAGATTAATACTGGTTTACAATCTTCGACCATAGCACATAAAGGCAGACATTAACCCTTGTATCTACACTCAGTTTTAGCTAAAGAAGACATTAAAATAAACTTAAAAATAAATAAGTAAAAGGCTCAAACCAACTCAACAAAAAAAAATTAAAATAAAAGGCATAATGCCAAAAATATAATTTTAGGAAATCGATTACTTACTTTCTACATGACCATCAACATAAGTAATGATTCAAGTAAGATACACTGAAGAAATGAAAGAATATGTGCATACAGAGAGAGAGTTTGCTAGCTTACCTCCTTCTTTCTGAAGAATCTCTCACCATGAAGCTTAAATACTTCGGCTACAGACATTCCATTCACCTCCTGCTCTATTAACACGTCACTGAAAATTGTAGAATAAAGATATTCTTGAAACACAGATTAAAAAGCCCATTTAGCAGTCTTACATTGGTAATTGGTAGACATCAACGAAGAAATACCACTTCTAATATTCAAGCAAGACAACTAATGTATCAAAAATAGACCAAGTCCATGGACAGTGGGGTCTAATCTGAGCATACCAATGCCTAAATAATTCAATTAATGCATGATCACCCATCATTAGCTCTTGTGACCAAGACCACTAATTCCAACCTACAAACTATAGAGGACAATATGCCATAAAGAAGAACTAGTAAACTCATGAGGAATGTTTCCATAGCTTCTGCATGTTATTTTTCTTCTTTCCAGTATCTTGTTGGAGAATGAAGATGATGAAGGACCTTCTATTTATATTATAATATTTATTTCATGTATTAGATAGACGGCTAGGGTTATTAGTTATATTTACGATTTAAACCTAGGGCCTAATAACTTCACTTGCAAGGAAGAAAGCCTATATAAATAAGTTGTAGGCTTTATAGACGTAATCATTATTCTTATTATTTTTCTTTGAAATAATATAAAGAAACTAAAGGTTTTTTTAAACCCTAAGTTTTCTGGAGTTCTAGCTTCTTCCTTACCTTTTTGTTCAGACCAAATTCTTTTATTGATTCACTGGTGCATTTCCCCCTTAAACCACATCAATTTTGGTATCAAAGCATCAGAAGACTGCAACTATAGGACTCACAACGAACAAACAATTCACAGTACAAACCTGTCACAAAATGAATAACTGAGTACGTTAGACAGAATTTTTCCCACTGTAGTTTTTCCAGAACCCATCAATCCTGCACATTCATGTTCATAAAGTTTAGATACCAAAGAAAGTAAATCTTTGACAATATAAACTTAAAGAACTTGGACAAAAGAAACTGACCAACAAGATATATACTGTGCCCATTTAAATATGGCTCAACCTCTAGTGACTTATTCTGCAAATTTTATTCACATCATGTAAGATACAGTGGCAGAACAAATCTCAGATGCAGCACAAGTTAGCTTCCGTTCTCAGTGGTTGAGGCCTTAACTAAAAACTATATATATTACCAGAAATAGAAGCCAAAACACTAAATGGAAGAGATAAAAGATTAAAAAATAAAAAGAGGTATCTAATCACCATATTATAATTTATAACTAAATTTTTTGAAATAATTACAGGGAATTTTATCATACCTTTAACACTAAAGCTTCATCATAAGGTGCATGAACGCTACCAGTTTCAATTGTTGAAGCTGTGAAATAACATTTTAAAACATAACATCATAGGGGTCAATCATATGTGTGGTAAAATTTAAAATTCTCTAGAACAATTTAGCCACCTAGGATCTGAGTTGTACTGCTCTCACTTTGGATAATCTCAATATCAACATAACATGCTAGTTTCATCCTATGTTAAAACAACATGAAATCCAAGAAAGATTAAACAGTACAACTTAGCAGAAAAGCGAGAACATGAAAGGAGATTTACATTTGACAGAAAGCAGAAACAAAATGAATTCTGATCTATGCTCCAAGTATTACAAATAAAACCTTGCATCATAATCTGTACATAAAAAAAAAAATGGACTTTACTACCAGTTCAATAGTAAATTTATAGTGTCGTTTGCAAAGGTATCCATAATTTCTTTCCTGTCTATTTTCTTTTAAAATGTTGTTATTCTTTTATTCCAATATGATACCTTATTTGGCCCATTTAAGAGAACTTGAAATAGATTTAGAAACAGACAGGACTTGAATAATTGAATCAATTGTATAAAATATGATAAATGACATTACAATAATCATAAAACTGGCATATTAATTTTTTTTTTCCATTTAAGTACCTGAAAAGTTCTTAGAGGAAGAGCAGGAAACCTCGAAAGAGACCGATCTAAACCGATTAGAAGATGTCAGAACCGGAAAGTGCGCCGAAACAACCAGCCGGGCCTTGTGTTCTTGCTTTGCTATCCGACTGAACCGCAAAGAACCAGTCGAGTTCCTCCCAAACCTTTCTGACTCAATCCATGTCGGATAATTCAACTTGCATGCAACTCCAGCCTCCATTCTCAGCCCCTAACCGCCCTCGATTCAATAGAATTTTCAAAAAAATAAATATTCTCAGTTTTTCTTTTACTGTTTAATTCAAGAGAAATTTTATGCAGAAATTAGTTAATAATAAAGCTAATTAAAATTTAACAATAGGATTTCAAGGAAAACTTATGAACTTACCTTGGATAATTAATAAAGAGAAAATGAATTTTGTGAAGGGCTTTGCTCTCTGACTCTGTGTATTAAGCGGTAAAGGCTCTTTTATCAGTCTATTTATGTAACATTTTAATAAATGCAATTTGCTTTTTTATTGACATTGATGCATTTTAAAGGAGAGACTGAAGAATGGAAACTGAAAACAAATTTTATATACACCTCTATTTAGCAGCTCAACCAAAGAACCTCTTAAAAAGAAGCAATAGATTGAACTTAAATAACACACCAACAAAACTATCCGGCATCCTAGCCTAATTAAACAGAGATGGACACTTAAATGAACTAGTTCAAGTTGGTCATGAACTCATAGTGACTGTATGATAAGCAAAGGGTCAACGTTCTAGGTTATACTATAAGCATATAAAAATTTGGTACATAGCTTTCCATTCAGTGTTAACATGCGAAGCTTCAACGGGTAAATAGAGAAAACAAAAATGGAAAAGATATATAGCATACCCAAGAGAAATGAAGACTATTTCAGATAACTTGCAGATCCCATAGTTTTAAATCTTTGCAAAACGGGTTCGGTTCATAATAAAAACCCTAAATTCAGATTGAAGTTGCATGCAATGCTGAAATTATGTGCTCTACTTCACCAAAAAAAAAAACTGAAAACAAAGCACTTTAAAACATAAAATCAACATCAGATCCAAATAACGGAGAGAAACATCACCAGCCAAATCACCAAGAGATAAAGATGAAAGTACAAACCTTGTCAAGAAAGTTAAAAAGGGGAAACGAATCTCCACCGCTCCTTTAGAATTTGCCAAAACTAGAAAGCCCAAAAGAGATGGTAGTAACTAAAAAAGAAATATATGCTGTCTGGAAATAAAGAAAATCAGAGAAAAAGTACAGATGAAAGAGACAAGAGGGTTAAAAATAACTGGGGCGGAACAAATCAGTGAGTAGAGAGCAAAGTACGGTGGCATTTTTGCCAAAGGGGGTTCGACGCGTGGGGTTAATATGCCTTGGTGCGCTGCCACGGCTGATGTATGCTGTCTACCGTCTAGTAGTTTTGGCGGGAAAGAAACGAGTGCAAAACTCGAGGGACTGATTTGATAATTCAATAATTCTTTAAGTCTTTGGGCCCTAAATTGCGGGTCTAATGGGCTGAAGTTGCTTCAAGGAAGTGACAGATTGACCCAAAATATGAATGTTGCTGCAATAGCCCAAAGTCCTAATCTAATCGCAATTTTCGTTTGCAAATTCGAGTCAGTCTGATCAAATACAGGTGATGTTCATCTATATTTATATATCGTAATAATTAATTTTGATTGTCGAGGAGGAACGTGCAAAAAATATTTAAACCCAAGTGAACCGAACCAAAAAATTATTAGATATATTTTAAAATGTGATTTAATTGGTTAATTCTATCAATTTTCAGTTTTAATATTTTAAACGATTAAAATTTTAATTATTAAACCCATAAGGTCATAACTCATTTCCAGATCCAAAATTAGACCTTAAACATAAATATTCATTAAAACTCATTACTCTTGAAAACCAAAATGCATTAAAATTTTTAAAACCAAATATCCATTAAATTTTAAAATCCAGATTGAAATGATTATTTTATTTTATTTTATTTTATCATTTAATATATAAGCTAAATACCAAAAAAATAAAAGCTAAGACTTTCAAGTATTCAGATTAAATTTAAAAGTGATATGATAAAAAAAACCTAAAAGAATTAAATTTAAGATTGAAAAAAAGACTAAGGTGAAAATTTAAAGGAAATAAAAATATCAATTACAAATTTTTTTTTTCTGGACAACTCAAACATCATTAAAAAAACTTCTAAAATTTTAATAAATTGAATGGAAAATTTTTGGTTTGGCTTGATTTTTGCTTCCTAAATTGAATTGGTTTATTCAATTTACATAGATAATTTAATTTATTTAATTTTCGATATAAAAAAATTAAATAGACCGAATACACACCGAGTCATGAGTTGTATTGTATGTGGAAAAACCTCACTTTACCCTTTGCATTTTTAATAAGAGGGAATACTTATTTGATATATGATTGAATTTTTTAACTCCAAAAATAGAGTTAAGAGATACGCATGTGTCTCATTTATATATTTTTTAAATATTTATTAGGGAAAATGTTTGATACACTACAGTAAAGTTTTTAAACTTTACAAATAAGGTTAAAGGGTTGATAAATATTTTATAGGGATATAATAAAATATTAAAAATAGATGTTTAAAAAAAAGATACGCATGTCAATTTTTTAAGGTTGATTGCAGAATAAATAAAGTACACTACTAATGTACCAAATATTCACTTATCTATTAAGGAAACAACTTTGTAATTTGATTGATCCAAATTTAATTAATATTATTGTATCTGAAGAATTTTCATAAATTATGAAATAAGTTAGGTAAATTTTGTATAATAAAAAACCTACAATATTAGAGGTAAATAATTTTTAATGTAAATATTATTATGATAAAAAAGAAAGGAATTCTTTTTAAATTAGAAAAAAAATATTGTTCATAAGTTCGTAAAATTTATCTACAGCTGAACTGATATAGAATCGAGAATAATTAAAGAAGATGTGATGTAATGTTTTTAAAAATATAAAAAAAAATTTAAAAAGCTAATATTATATCAAATATTGTTATTCTTTATAAATACGAACTATAATCCTAAATAAATATTCAAGTGTCACTCTTATGACTCTATTTTTTTTTCTCTTGAACTGTTAAAGAAAAAAAATTTCAACCAAAAAATAGAAAAATTCAATATATAGCCTGCTTGGGTGCCGGCAACGAGATTGTCAACACCCAAAAAGATATTTTTTTTTCAAACACAGGTGTTGAAAGATGGAAGGTCGGCACCAAAAAATATTTTATGCACAAAATAACCGGTGTCGGCATGGGAAAGGCTAACACCAAAAAAAATTATTTTTTTGCTCCAATACCGGCCACAAGAAACATGGGATCAAAAAAAATAAAAATTTTGAACAGGGGTGCCAACCACCACTGTGTCGACGCCAAAAAATACATAAAAAAATTACTAGAGTGTCGGCCACTAGAAACATGGAATCAAAAAATTTTACCTGGTTGACGCCAAAAAGTACCGAAAAAATTTAATTTTATTTTTGACAGTGTCACCACTTGCACGCCATCACCTAATAAAAAAAATATTTTTTTGGACTGAAAAATGCCTATATTTTTGAAAAAGTACACAAAAAATATGCATACTGGGGCAGGTGACTGCACCGCCGGCACCAAATTTTTTTTAATCCCCAAATCAATTATGGGATAATTATTGGCAAGTGATTGAGTTGGGTGCCAGTACCGCCCGACGCTGTTCCTTTCAGGTCATTCCTGTCATTATTTTTGAAGTTGGATCATTCTTGTAAATATTTATTTTTTGGGGTTAGTTGAGTAAAAAGACCCATTAATCCATTTATATGCTATTCGTAGTGATTTTATATTGTAATCTTATAGCAAGAACTTTGAATATAGTTGAACTTTTGAATATGCTTTCAAGTCTTGTGGTCTTTATCCTTTCACTTTAAAGTAGTTTTCTACTTAAAAGGTACATGTCTTGTTTATCTTATTGTTTGTGTTTTATTGTGATTGATTTTGTGTTGATAGGATAAATTGTATCACTTGCTATTTGTCATGATTGTCAACTTGTGTTTATTAGGAGAGAAAGAATATTGGTCGTGCTTTCACGGTTTTTTGATGATTTAGTATTTCCCCATCAATATAGATGTAATAATTAGAATTATGATTGTAATTGTAACACTAAAAAAAAATTAAAATTGTATCGACAAAAAACATTTAATAATTAAATAAGTAAAATTTTAAATAAAATCAATCTTTCCATATCAATTGCCCGGTAGGATATGAACTTCAAAGTTGTATGTAGTGGTATGTTTTGATTTGTATGGAGCGATAGGGAAGAGTATAAGTCAGTTAAATTAGTTTTAGGATCAGTTAATTTGATCATGTTAGTCAATTATATATTATTGAATTTGATAATCAAACTAACAAACTTAACTGACTAAATGTTTAATATTTGTTAATTATTTCAAATATATTTATATTTTATAAAATATAAATTGGTTATGTTGGTTATTTTCATTATTTTAAATATATTTTATAATATAAAATATATTTATTTTAATATATACTTTTTAATCTATAGTATTAATAACATTCATGACTAAATTGATGTCACAAGTCAACCGGACATTAACTCAGTTAGAAAATTATAAAAGTGATCTTCCTTCTTTAAAACAATTTATATTAGAAAGGTGAAAGGTTATAACAACCGGGCATCAATCTTTAAGGTGCGAGCTATATTATATATAGCAACCCTTGTTCTTTTATGCTATCCCACCTAAAAACTTATAACAACGTGAAAGTTAGGATTAGCAATTAAATATATTTCAAATTCGAAATTGAGCAAATTGATTCTTTAAAAAAAAATCAAAGTAATTTAATCCCTGTCAATTTCAAAAGTGAACAAATAATCATAATTAGTCATGAGTTAATATTTTCAATCAACTGTACATGATTTTAGTTGGCATAATAACAATTTAGCCCCTAAAATTTAAACATTATATCAACTTGGTCCTAATTTAACAATTTTATCTTGCGACATTTGTGTAGATGTTAAGACTAAAATTGTCGAATTTTTAGAATTAAAGACAAAATGACAAAATATGTAAACATCAAATGCTAAATTTATTGTTATACCAATCAAAATTATGTATAATTAACATAAGATATTAATGTCATGATTAATTAGAAAAAGTCAGTTTCACCAAATATTTTAAGTTGGAAAGAACTCCCTTATTTGTAGAAACAAAACATGCATTCACCAAATGACTTGCATAAAACGCAACAATAAAAGTCATTTTCAAGATTGGGACATTTGCAACAATGAATTTGCTAGTTTCAAGTTTTATCCAACTTTTTTTTATTTAAAAGTAAGTCATAGTGGACTTTACTAAAAAGAAAAAAAGCAAAAAAATCGGCAGAAAAATGGGAGACCGATTGATAGAAAATGGGTCCAAAACATCCCCCACTTTAGTGGGAGGGTGAGGTGTTCGGTAGGGCGGTGGGAAAACTCCACTTTCAACAGCCCAACTTCGTTATACATATACATATATGTGCTAGCCAATTATCTAAAGCCACCTTCATCAACAAAAAGTGTATATATGTTTATAAATCAGTGCTTTAGTTAGGGATATTTTGGTAAAATATCAGTTTATCTGTGAATTAGTATGAATTGATAGAATTGAGTTTAAATATCGATTAAAGTGGAGTTTGAACCGAATTCTATAATATGTTTTTATTTATGAATTTTTAGTAATTTATTTGAATCAGACGGACTGGTCGGACGAGTTAGACCGAAAACTTATGGTTTGACCAGTTCAACTATCGATCTGGTTCCAAAAACATTGATATTTTATTCCTAATTAGGTAGATATGTTTTGATATATATTTAATGAGTAAATTTTGATTCAGATGTAATTCATATATAAGTGGATATTTAATGCATTGTTAGTGAACAACGACATGACACATCTTCACTGATGAAATAAAAAAAAACAATGGATGATTAATTGTTTTAAACATAAATCTGGAATTCAAAATCTAAATCTCATTAGGAGGGTAAAGCCATAACAGTAACGCAACTAATGCAATTCAAACTTAGGCCACACCTGGAACAATGAACACCCTTACCATCAAGCCAACACATAGAATTTATAAATTATGTGTAATTGAATCTAAATTAGAATTGTACATACATACTTTTATTAAATTAAAGTTTATATATGCTACGCATTAAATTAAATTTCATAAATTATTTGATATTTAATCTAAAAAATAATATTTTTAGATTAATGAAAGCATATACTTCTATAATTTGTTTCCTAATATATCATATTATTTTGCTGATAATGTATATATTAATATGCTATGAGTGAATTAAACTATAGCGTCATTTTAACTTTTTTTTAAGTTTCGTTATCACAGTTGACTTATAACCATAAATATATATTCCATCAACTATAATTATTGTTTTTAGAATTAGATTTGAGTAGTTGGGATATTAATCCGAAATAAGAGGTCAGATAGTTAAATTGATTAGATTGACCGAATCGATTTTTTTTCTAATTTTTAATATTTATGTTTTTTTAATAATTTATTCAATCAAATCAGACGAAGAATTGAACCAATCAAGCTGGTGATTTGGCCGACTTGACCACTAGTTCGATTCCGAAAACTTTGACTATAACACGAATTCAAACAAATACAAAGTACAATGGAAAGAACAGAACAGAATCCATCAATGACATACAGACATATTAAGACTTAAGACCCACACATCGCAATTACAAATGGTGAGACTCGAACCTGAATATTTAAAGACCGAATGCCTCCACTTTAACCAACAATATCAATAAATAAGGGTGGCTGGGGGTGTCTAGTAGGGGCTTTGACCTCCCTAAAATAAGAAATTTTTATTTTTGATTATTTATAATTTATAAAATTTTAAGTTAGTATATATAAAGTACACATTGACCCCAAAAAATGATAAAATTTTTATTTAATCCTTTAAGAAAATATAAAACACGTAAACTATTAAAATAAAGAAATTGCATTCTAATTCTCATAAAGACATACAATTTAATTCCGACCTCAAAAATATTTTCTAGCTTCACCCCTGTCAATACATATAATTTAATTTTACTAAAATAATAACATCTGATTTATCTACAATTATAAACTTACAGTACTAACAACATTAAGGATGAAATTGAAATGTTCAACGAATCAACTCAGTGTCAAACTCAATTATGCATGTCACACAACATAGACCTACAAATATCCATTATTGGTTTGGAGTTTTAGGTTATAGTCAATATCAAATGGTCAGTCGATCGACATATATATTATCATATAATTGCAAACTTCGACATTGGACTTTAGCCATCCAATATCATATAGTATATTTTAAATGCCAATCCCAAAAGATGGCTTTTTTTTTTTCTTTGTTGACCTTTTAGGTTTCCACCATTATTAATGACTTAAACGACGTGGTATGTTTTCCAATAACTTGTTTAATTTTAATGGGCATTTTGGTTATGCAAAAACACAGCGCAGATTTATTTAAGGGCTAATTTTACTAAATGTCCTTAGTTTATTATTAGGACTTTATAATTTAATCCATAAATTTTAAAATGTTTTAATCGAGATTTTAAAAAAGTAATTTTGTACCAGTTATGTGATTTCCTTAACCTAGCGATCAAATTAAGTGTTAAATGTTAAGATATGTTGTGAAGCGTATTTAAAACATATGGATTAAATTGTTAATATGTGTGTGGGGTTAGAAAAAAAAATCAAAAACCCATTCGAAATGTGGTGTTTGAACAATTTTTTATTTAATAAGTTAAAAATTGAGGTTGCTTGAATACAACGGAATTTTATTTTTATTTAATTCATAATTAGTTATCATTTTTATTATGGAAAAATTAAATATTTTGTATTTGAAATAGTAAAAATAACTTAAAAATATTATGTACATAATTACTTTTTGAAAAATAGTATTTACAAGAGTTATAATTTTTTTATTTACTTAATTTTTTTTAAAATATAAAATTTTACCAAATAATGTCCAAAAATTGTAAAACAAAACCTATATCGTCCAAAAAAAAACCCAAAATCGGTATAAAAAGACCGAGAACCAAATTGAGCCAAGCTTAATTATTATAGATGGTTCGAAAAATTCAATAAAATAATTTGAATCGAACTGAACTCAATTTTACATGTGTGTACTTACCTCGTAGATAATTTAGATATGACAAATGAAAAAGAAGGGTTATGTTACTAAAATTTAGGAATTAGAAGGGTATATATTTTCTTCTTTTAAAACACGTATTGGATCAAAATTAAACAATATATATATAAACATGTTTACAATTTAACCCATATAATTTAAATACATTCCACATTAATTTTAAGCTGGCACCGGCTAAAGTAATGACTATGCCCATAAAAGAACTTGATTAATATAATATTAATATTTTAAATAAAATATTAGTACTAAATTATTTTAAAATATAAAATTCAGAAGTTGTAGTGCAATTAATCCATAGTAAATAAATTAAAAATGTATTTTGTGGTTACAAAGTTGAGTGCAAAGGCCACTATGCTTACGTTTCTCTGCATTATTTAGCTTTGGAGGGGGGTCCTCTAAGTCGGAGATCGGCCGGTGCGCTGCTGAGTTTACACGTCGCCCATGAAATGAAAGCAGGTTTCAAGAAGAAAATCATGACCAATGCCGGTGCAGTCGTGTCACCGCCCACTAGCTATCACTTCCTTTTTTTCTTTTGGCAATAATAAGTTTTACGTTTGGACTCTAATTTTGGACAAATTAGGTTTATCAGTCTTGTCGTCGAGTTGTCTTGTTTATGGCCGGCCTGTTTCTCTAATTCCTCAAGGATCAACGTTCTCTCTCTCATACCATCTGCATGAGATTTTTCATCATACAATAAAGATAAAAACAAGCTTACCTTTTCTCTGTAGTTTCATATATGGTTTAAGAACAGTTAAATACCAAAAAATAATAATAACGTAAAATAGTTAATAACCGACAAGTGTTCGGTACAATTTCAATGAGGGATTCATGTTTAAACCCGACATGATATTGTTGCGAGAGACAATCATAAACCCCGAACATATAACGCGTAAAATAAATTTGAAAAATACAAAAAATACAAAAGTAATAGTTTTAATCTCTTATTTATTAATTTAAAATTTATTTAGTTCGATTATTATATAATTATTTTTTTAAAATTTTTTATTCGTAATATAATTATTAATATTTATTTTTGATTATTGCTTTATTTAAACGTGTTTGTTTATCGTTAATATCGTTAATGACATGTTGATTTAAATGAATAAGTTTATATAATTTAAATGAACTTATATATATACAAATAATTTTAAATAAAATAAAGGTATAATAATTTTTTCAGTCCTCCAACTTTACAAAACAATCAATTCAGTCTTCCATTTAAGTTTTAGTATCTTTTAATCTTTAATTTTGTATTGTTTATTAAATTATTCTAAAATAGATAAAAAAATTAATATTTGTTAACATTACTAAATTTTATGGGAAAACGATAAAAGCACAATCCTTGAAAAGTTATAGTAAAAAATAATTATATTACATAAAATTTTATGCAAAAATTAAGCAAATGTAGGTAATTATGAAGTTAGGGGTAAGTAAAAAAAATGATGAGAAATTAACTTTAGCTAATAGCTTAATTAGAGAGGCCGACCCTTTTCTAGTAGCCACTCCATTAGTAAGGGCCCCATATCAAGATTTACTAATTCCCTTCCACTACTTTAGTTTTTCCTTGAATCCTAGATGTTAGGAGACGTTAGGATTTCGAGTTTTTTGTTGATCAGGAAACACCCGGATTTGAACTAGGGAATAAGGGATTTGCAGTCCCCCGCCTTACCGCTCGGCCATGTCGCCAAAAGGCTACAAACAAAAAAAAGAGAGAGTATCTCCCTTTTCCTTTTCATTTTTAGATCGGATCCATACCTTCAATTGATTATAGTATCTAAAGACACACAATATCTAAAAACTTTCCCTTTCCTTTCTATTAAAAAAGAAAATATGAATTCTCAGTGACAAAAGTTAAAATTCAGGACAAATAAATTAGAACTATTTACTATTGACTGCAAATATGGACAATTCTTCTTTACTTGTCTTTTTCTAATGTATAAGAAAATAAAATTAGATACATAACTAATAGTTTAACAGTTTGGTCAAAGACATAAAATACATAATGGCGATGTGATTAACCACCTTTTTGAAAAATTAAATATTTTCCAATGATAATATATTAAATTAAAAAGTTATTGATTTCTATTTTGGCTTCACTATGATTACTCCAAATAATAATAAAGTCTGTGGGCTTAGCTTTGGCCAATTAAAATAATTTAAGCTTATAAATTTTCAAAATAATTTTTTTAAAATAATTTCATTATAGGTTATGATATCTATTTTTTTACACAATATTTAAATTTATTTATAATTCTTTCTCAACTTATAAATAGGAGGATAATACGTTTCAAAGCACTCGAACTCACATCTTCTTGTACTATGTCAATCAAGTTAATACAAGGAGGGAAGATAAGTATAATAAAAAACATAACAAGAGTTAGGTGAAGTTAATACTTTCTAAGCCCATGGATTAATTTATATTAATTCGACTATAATGCTATTAATTAGATAATTAAAAAAAGTTAACTTCCTTTCCCAATATCTTTTGGCTCTAACCAAGCCAAACTCGACAACTCATCAAATCAATTCAACACATTGGAAATTAGGGAGTAAAAGATAAAAAGATAAAAGATAAAATATTAATCCAAACGAACCGTTTAGTTTGGTTGACAAAGTATATATTATTAGTAATTTAACGACGTTATAAATGGTTGATTAAGTCTTAGCTCGATTGGTATTGATATTATTGTCAATGTGAGAAGACGTAGGTTCGACTGCACTGAAGCGTATTATCCTCCTATTTAATGATCGGGTTGAGGCTATGTGTAATTTTAAATATCCTATTAAAAAGAACATATATTATAAGAATCTATAATGAAATTAATTTATGTTGAAAAAAGAAAATAAAGTTATGTAAAACCATTGATAAAATATAATCAATAAACCATTCTATGATAAGGCTTGCCATGCTCACATATACCTTCTTTTTTGTGTGAAAATAATAATGCAGAAATTATATCAAATTAGTTTCTTCTAAAACTCTCTTAGCTTTATTTTGATTCAGAGCTATTAAGGCATTATAAGGACAATTGTCATAGATTTGGAGGCTTGTTTTTCCTTCTAAGCTCAATTTGACCAAATAGTCAGCGATCCAATTTTTTTCTCTAGTAACATGTTGGATTTGGGTCAATTTTAATTTCATAATTATTATCATCAATGGCTTTTATTTCCCACTAAATGAAATACAATAATATTGCAAATCAAGCCTTGAATGTGTTGACAAAGAGATTTTGAGTACTAATGTAGGTCAACACTATTTTGAAATTTTGTGTGGGGATAAAGGTGTTGTGGAAGTTTTTGTATTAAGAGTTAGATTGTATTTTATCTCATCTATTTAATAAATGAGTAAATTAATCTTTATACGTCAAATTAAAAAGCACATTGATCCTTTCTGTTAAAAATTACATCCATTTGTATTGTTAAAAACTAGTATGACTGATAGAATAACCAGAATGTGTGCTTCATTCTGATATACAAGAACTAATTTTTAATAGAAGGACCAGTTTGGTATTTGATCTAATGCACATGAACAAATTTGTCATTTTTTAAAGTAGAGCGGGCAAAATGTAATTCAACTCTTAGTACAAAAGCCTCCGTAGTACTTTTACATGTGTGAGATAGTTAATTAGTTAAGTTATTTAATTCAAAAATTTGAAATCAAGATTTTACTATGGAGAATGAATCATTAATTGGTGTGAAAAATGATTTAAATTAAATCATTAATTTTCTAGAAGAGACCAAAGATGCAGTTATCCATTCATTTAAGTGTTTAAAATGAACTAAATTAAAATATTATATTTTAAGATAGACTAGGAAGGGGTGGTTGAAATAGTTAGTTAATCAGTTACAACTTAAAAAAAAACAATAAAACTAAATCTAATTAGCAAGAGTACTAATTTTGTCAATAAAAAGATTTTACAAATAATTGTTTTTCTAAGGAATTACTTTTAGTGGAAAAATGGTATATATGTACAATATATATAGTTATTTGATTGCAAAAGAAAAAGAAAATTGTACATATATATTTATACATGGGCCCCTCCTAGTAGGGTATAATAGGAAAAACAACAATGATAAAAACAAAGCTATTTTCCATTTTATGATAATGACAAAATATTTTTTTCTCTACACTAATATAATTAGTTAAAGAGAGAGAGAGAGAGAGCCCCTTTTAAAACAGTGGAATTATAATTATAATAATTCCATCATATGATTCATAAACTCTTGCTAGATTTTATTCTTCTATTGATCTCTTTCTCCAATTCTTCAAGTCCACCCACTTCCTCTAGTTCCTGTTGCACATGATCATATAATTAAATTCAAAAAAAAAAGAGCAAACTTTTTTTATTATTTATTAAAATTAAAGCTTTAGGTAATAGGTTACCTTAGGTCCTAGAAACAGCCCATATGGGACACCTTGGAATTTTTCTGAATGATGGAGCTGAAAAACGCCAAATAAAAACCCAAATAAATAAACTTATTTATTTAATTTTTAAAAGTTAAAATATGTATATACATATAAAATTGTGTTTTTTTTTAAATTTAAATTTTACAAAATAGTCACTTAACTATTCAAAAAATTTTTTGTGGTCACTAGCTGGCTAATGTAAAAATAGAAACACTCAAAAATCAATATAGTTGAGTGACCAAAAAAGATAAAATTAAATAATTAAGTAATTATTTTGTAACTTTTTATAGTTGGATGACTAAAAATAAAAAATACTAATAGTTAGATAACCATTTTCTAATTATAGTTGAGCGACAAAAAAACTATAACTAAGTAACGACTAATGTAATTTAGCCTAAAAATTTACTCACATCATAACAACCATATAACTAAAAAATAATTTTATATTGAATTTAAATTTAATAGAAAAATTTTATTGTTACTGTCAAATCAACTTTTAAAATAGAAAAAAAATTAAAATTGAACTTTTTTAAATAAATGTGGTGCATGTTAATTAACCTGGTGAGCCGCCGCAACTTTTCTGAAATAAGGCACGTTGGCAATAGGTCCCACCGGGAATCTCTTATGCACGAGACCATCGTGGACGAACATGTAAGCCATTCCAAACACAGTAATCCCAAGACCCTGAAAGGGTATTATAGTCTTTTTTTACTGAATAATAAACATGCAGACAAAAAACAGTTTGCTAATCCCAAGCTATTTTAATCAGGAAGTAAACCGTTAATCAAGGAATAATATAAACATGAAAGATTCAGAAAGATTACGATAATGAAAAAAAGTAATAATTAAAGACCAAAAAAAACACAAACAAACTTACAGCACCAAAACATAGACCAGGTACAAGTCCTTTGTTGAAGAAACCGTAAGACAGAAGGGCTATAGCTGGAACGGCGTTTATAATGGCGAAAACGTCGTTTAGTTCGAACGGACCTTCTCTTGGTCGATGGTGAGACTGCCCAATAAAAACCCTAATTTAGTATTTCATTTATATTGCTTTTTGATGGTCGGGTCGGGTCGGATTCTGTTTACCTCATGCATATGCCATAAGGAAGCATGCCAGAGAGCTCGATGTGCCCACCTAGCCCAAAACTCCATGCCTACCTGAAAACCAAATGAAACCCTTTTTTTTTCAAGCAATGAAATAAAAGGTTTATTACAGAAAAAAATGGAAGACATTGAACTTACGGCGGCGCCAACAGATAGGGCAAATGTGCCGAACATTTCAGACAGGGGCACTTCTCCTCCCTTACCAAAAAAAAAAAACATGAAACAACCTTGTTCAGTAATTTGATCGTGGTATTAAAAATAAAAAAGAGAGGAAAAAGGGAGAAGAAAATGGACCTCCATTTGCCATGAAAATCTATAATAAACAGCCATGATAGCCATGGAAGTGATACCGAAACTAGACATGACAGCAGCGACCAAGTAAGTGAACCTTTCGGATTTTTTTCTAGCTAATTTCTCCGCCACATGTGGAGGTATTAAGATCTGTTTGTTCCCAAAATCCTCGGAACCAGATCCTTCTTCTACGAGATTCACTACGGTCAGGGGTTCAACATGTTTTTGTTCCTCCAACACGAAACAAATGGAAAGCCTTGTCTCCTTTCGAGCACCGTGTGTTAGCTGTGGGAGGCGAAGTAGAGGGTTGAAAACTAGCCTTGGCTTGGGTGAGGGATGAAATGAACGGAAAGTTTTAAGGGGTACGGCAGCGGATAAGCCGGCCGCCATGGGAAATGAACTGCGAGAAGATAAAAAACGGCGAAGCAATTAAGCTCCGGCGGAGGAGATGAAGGAGAAGAGAGATGGGTCGGTGCGGAGAGGGTAGAGGTTTTGGGTCTTTTATAGACGGAAAGGTTAAGTGCACGAAGACCACAACTTTGTGTGTGATTTTTGGGTATTGGGGAAGTTTATGGAATTAAAACACCCGCTTCCTCGTCATCGCATATATATTTTTTAAAGTTCAAACAATAAAGCTTAAAAAGGGTAAAAAATTGTTTTCTTCATTTTTCCTATCATATTGGTCATTACCACTATGATAGTATAATTCCACTCTAAAGGTAACACGTGGAGTATATGTTAACTTATAAACTCATATTACTTATTATAAAATGATTAATTTTCAACCCTCAATAACTTTTTGTATGGCAATTCAACTCACGTCTTTAGTTAGATTATCAATCTAATAAATAATTAAATAATTAAAATTGTTGATTTAAAGATGGATCCAATCTTTGTTTGGGTTAGTATATTTCTAAGTTCTCGATTCATCTGGCTTCGATAGAGGTGTTAATATGTTGGACCTAATTGAGTCAAAATTTAATATAAAATATAGGGTTAATATATTTTTTTGTCATTAAACTTGACAGTTTGGTCTACTTTAGTACTTATATATGTTTTTACACTTTGCTACTTGAATTTGGCAACTAGATTCATTTTGATTTTTGGATTTGGATTTCGTTAAGATTTGATGGTGTGACCAGTGTTCTTGAAACATGACAAATAATTTGGATTGAGAATCGATTGGTATGCTAGTCCGAACAAAGTGGTTGAATTGATTGAATCGGAAACTATATCATGTTTATACTTTCATTTTGGTCACCCAACTTCTAGATCATTTTCGTTTTAGTCACCCTAAAAATATCATTTTTTAAAGTATTTATTAGGACCAAAAAAATTAAGGATTAAAGTGGAAAAGCGGGTGAAACTAAAAATAATACATTAAAATTGGTTAAACTATACTTGTTTATCCCCTTGCCAAAAGTTCTATTTTTTTTTCAAGATTGAAAATTTAAATTTCTAAACATCAAAACCGATTAAATAAATTATTAAAAAATGTATCCCTTGACAGTGTTAGTCGATTTGTTACTATAATATTGAAATTAACTTAATTAATTAATTTAATCTTTTTATAAAATTTAAAAAATTATTTTATGTTTCCAAACAAAAATAAAGTTAAATAATTCATATTTAATAATTTTCTACAAAATTTCTTTTAATTATATGATTTTGAATCTTCTATGCTAAGCTAAAAAGCAAAGAAACAATCTTTGCAATTAATTTAATTATTTAATTTTATCTTACTTGCAGAGCAAAATCTAGAAAAAAAAATTCATTACTTCTTTACCTGAACGAAGAACAAGCAATTAATTTAATTAATTGCAATAATTTTTTATTTGTTTTTAGCTTAGTATTGAAGATTCGAGACCATATAATCAAAAGAAATTTAATTTCATAGACTATTATTAAATATGAGCTAATTGATTTGATTTCATCAAGGATAATCTAGAAATATAGAATAAAATTAACTTTAAAATTTAGAAGAGATTAAATTAATTAATTTCAATATTATAGTAACAAATCGGTCGACATTATCAAGGGATAAAATCCTTTTCAAAAATTTATTTAATTTATTTTGATATTTTAAAATTAAAAATTTTAATATTAAGAAATAGAATTTTCGGCTATGTAATAAGTATAATTTAACAAAATTTTAATGTATTATTTTAATTTCTATTATTTTTACCTTCGATCGATACTTAAAAAATATATATTTTAGTGACAAAAATAAAAGTGTAAATATAATGTGGCATGTATAATTAATAGCTGTTAAAGATTTAACGCTTAGATGACTAAAATGAAAACGGCTTAAAAGTTGAGTGATGAATTTGCAAGGATTTCATTTAGGTGTCCCAAAAGTTGGATGCCCAACTAGTGAATTTACCCTTTACTTAAAAGTGTTTTCTGAATGGAAGGTTAAGCAGGCAGGTAAGAGAAGTGGGGACCATTTCTGTTAAACCAATCAAATGGTAGCCTTTAAAAAAATAATTGACCGCACAACCTGAATTGAACTTTGTCTTAACTGTCATGCCACGTAGTCAGAAGTACAGTTGCCTATCTATCAGTACCTTTTTGGAGATGTTGTGGTTTCCACGTGGGATTCGTTTATTGGGTATTATTAAAACACGCTTTCTCCTTTTAGCCGTTGAGTCGACCACCTGGCCGTAGGTTCTTCCACCCACAGATTCCCTTTGGATCACGTTATACTGCTAACACTTTTTTTTAGACCAAGCTTGAGCTCAACTTGTTGGCTCAGCTTGTCTTCGGTCCGGTTAGGGTCCTGTCTGCATTCAACAAGTTGTTTGCTGGACTCGGGTTTTTTTTTTCAGCCGATGAATTTTTCAATGGTTGTTTGAATTAGGTTAGATAAAAAATTAATTGGGATAATTTAAAATTTTATTTTTATTTTTTTATATTTATGATTTTTAATAAATTATTTTATTAAATCAGAGGGACCGTTAAAATTGATCAACTAGTAATTTACTAAATCTGACTCTTAAGTAAAATAGGTTATGTGTTGGAATATATTAATATAAATAATACAACTCTTCAATAAAATAAAAAAAATATTGAAGGAGTTATACATGAATATTCTTAAATTTGTTATATATTTATTTTTCATCTTTTAATATCAACAACTATTAATGGTCTAAAATTTGAAGGTTGTATAAAATCTTTAGAAAAAAATGAAATCAGCTTTGTTTGATTTTTGAAAATATTTTATATTTATATTTTCATTTTAAAAAATAATTTTTATTTTCGAATTTTAAAAAATTTTAAAACATGTTTGATAAATATAATAATAAAAATTTTCAATAGTGGAAACATAAAACATGCTTTGTTACTATTTTTTTATAATAAAAATATGAGAAATAAAATTTAAAAATCACATTTATAAGAAATTTTGAATCATTATAATTAATTTTTTAATTACATTTAAATAAATTTAGAGATATTTATTTATTAATCTTCAACTCTTTTTTTTCACCAATGAGGTGACGGAATATTATTCAGTGGCCTAACATTAAATGCAAAATCAAATTAAAAACTAGCAATACAATTTTAGATAAAAAAGAAGGTTAAATTCTACTTTATCAAAGTTATAGATTTATCATTTTTAGTTATTGTATTTTTAATTTTTAATTTATACTAAACGATAACTATTAAATTTATTAATTTAAATTTTATTATTTCTAAAATTTGATGTGACAAACATTTTATTATATATATCATGTCAGCTTATTATTTCATTACTCACCAATTAATGGACTAATGATTGTCAATTGCGTCAAAACTGAAATTTTAAAATTCAAAAAGCATAAAGACTTGGACCAATTCAATCAAAAAGTATATACTAAGTCTACTACTGTACATGCAGTAAAAGACTAGTAATTGAATCAGGGGCGGATTCAGGGGGCTGACAGGGGCCGCAACCCCATAAAATAGAATTTTTTTATTTAGGTCATTTATAATTTATAAAATTTTAAATTAGTAATGATAAAATTGTACTTTTACCCCTCAAAATGATTAAAATTTGATTTAATCCTCTACAAATTATAAAGATATAAGCTATTAAAATATCAAAATTATATTTTTACTATCATAAAAATATATAATTTAATTTTGTCCTCCAATTTTTTTTTGACTTCGTCCTTGTCCCCTAAGTCATATTTTTTGAATCCACCATTGAATTGAATTAAACCATGTAAGCATAAAATTACCGTCCATTGAAAAAATAGTAACTAAAAGGGTAAACTTCACAGATAGCCATCCAATTATTAGCATGTTTCCTTTTTGATCCAACTATGAAAAATTACAAAATAGTCATCAAACTATTTGATTTTTTTTTGGTCACAAATTGTTAACTAATGGGAAGATGAGATGGAAGCTTTCAAAATTAGCATAATAGCAACTTTAACCCTCAACATTTATATATTGCGTCAATTTAGTTTTGATATTAAAAGTTTAACCCTCAATGCTTACACATTGTGTAATCTATTTTTTTTCAACTTTGCTTTTATTTGTGACACTTTCACCTAAAGAGCTAAAAAATGTATCTACTAAATTTGATCGGAAATTTACCAAAAATTGAAACACCCAAAAATTCAGGATGATAATTTTCATATTTTTTTATTCTTTTAAAATTAACCCTTAATATTACAAATAAAAGTAAAACTACAAAATTAACCCTTAAATTATACAATATGTAAATATTGAGGGCTAATTTTTTTTGAAATCAAGACTGAATTGACACATTTTTTAATTGTTGAGGGTTAATGTTGTTATTATGTCAATTTTAAAAGCTACCAAATTATTTTCTCATTTGTAATTTAATGACTGGTGAGCAAAAAAAATTCAAATAGTTTGGTGACCAAAAAAAACAAATCAAATAATTAGATGACCATTTATAATTTTTCATCATTAGGCGAGAAAGAAAATATTAATGCTTGAGTGACTACCGGTAAAATTTACCTAAAAGAGATTCGCTTAGGCACGCAAATGTAGGCCTCGTCCTTTTTATTCCAATGAACGTTACAAATTGATTCTCACAATAGAGCTCACATCTCAACATGGAGTTTTCAAGAAAATCTCAGGTAATGTATTTCTTTGCAATTTGCACTTCTTTAATTTATCTTTTTCCTTTCTTGAAAATATTGATGTTCTATTATTCAACTTTGATGGTGATCGATAAAATGCGACAAAGAAACTGAAACCTGTTCGTTGATTTGATTAGGTGTTTGAGACACTGATCTCGGCTATATTTTTATTGGAATTACTGAGACCGAATGTAGCAGAATTTCGAGCAGTGGGGCTTGCGACGAGCACCATCACGTTTCCGGCGCTGAATTGCCGCAAACATAGCGCGGTATTGACTGATTTTGGCGGGATCGGCGATGGTAAAACATCTAACACGAAGGCGTTCGAAGCTGCGATTATGAATCTAAGCCAAGTGGCGCCGGACGGTGGTGCACAGCTTATTGTGCCGCCAGGGAAATGGCTAACAGGAAGCTTTAATCTGACCAGCCATTTTACGCTTTTTGTACATAAAGATGCTGTTATTCTTGGATCTCAGGTACCATTTTTGAGCCTTGAATATCTCGCTCACTCATCTCAATACTTTGCTGATTTAATTGCAAGCGTGGCTACTAAACTTTAAACCATTTGAAGTAAGCTTCGTATTTAAAATTTGTGAATTCAAATTATAAACATATTTGTACGTAAGGATAGTTTGGATTTGATTTTTTTTAATTTGTTAGATCTAATTACTCAATACAATAAGTATACGCGTATTTGTTTTAAATATATTTTATGTCAAATTTAAATAATCATTTAATGTCTAAGCTAATATTTAGGTTGACAGTAAGACTTGATTAGTACTTTTAGCACTTAATTAAACATTTTGAAATTTAAGACTAACTTAGAATCTGAGCTAAAATTTGAGGATATTTAGTGAAACTAAGTTTTTTTAGTTGTTTGCTTTGGCGAAATTTGCCACTTTCAGGTTTAGAAATACCATCTACTTCTTGATGATTTTATAATTCTATAATTTCTGGTTTTGATTTCAGTTAGGTCATAAAATTATCGGCCTCTTCCGTTAGTCAAAACATTTTAGGCCACTGCTACCGAACATGGCATCAAAAGAGTGTGTGTGGGTCAACAAACTACCAAATTTTCAAGGACCAGAAATTTGGTTTGATCTTGTTGAATTTGCTATACATATGTTAAAAACTGTAAATATTTGAATCAAACCCAATTTTATCATTTATTTTTTGATTAATTTTTAATTTTATATAATGTTTTATTTTTGAATAACAAAAAAACCTATGTAAGATGATATTTTTTTAAAGGCGCTTTGTGAATAAAAAAAAGTTTTATTTAATTTAATAAATATATAAAAAAATTATTTGTATATTAACCAACATAGCATGATAAAACATTATCACCTTCACTTTTTCTTGATAAGAAATTGAATAACTTTGAAGGAGATACATAATCTAGTTTGATCTTGTTTAAAAGCAATGTGATGGTGATAATCATTAATCCTGCTTGATGCTTGCTTAAACTAATCTTTGAAAATAACAAACAGGATGAATCGGAGTGGCCGCCTGTTGCGCTTTTGCCTTCATACGGTAGGGGAAGGGATGCCCCTAGTGGAAGGCTCAGCAGCCTTATTTTTGGCACCAACCTCACTGATGTTGTCATTACAGGTAACCCAAAAACACATTTAGCTTCTCAAGCTTTTAATCAAGTGGGGGGATTAATTATATGGCTTGTTACACAAGGTAACAACGGCACCATCGATGGCCAAGGTTCATATTGGTGGAAATTGTTCAGGGACAATAAAATGACTGTAACCAGACCTTACATGATCGAGATCATGTACTCGAAACATGTCCAGATATCGAATCTAACGTTGGTTAACTCCCCATCATGGAACGTTCATCCCATATACAGCAGTGATATAATAATCCAACACTTAACGGTTTTTGCACCGGTTGATTCTCCCAACACTGATGGAATAGACCCAGGTTTGTTTTGTTTTTGGATTCGCAGGTACAACATGTCTGTCATAGTTGATATGATGTTTTGACGGTGTATGTTTTTTGTTTCAGATTCGTGCACGAATACGCGAATCGAAGACAGTTTCGTCGTCTCTGGAGACGATTGCATCGCTGTTAAAAGTGGCTGGGATGAATATGGGATCAAATTCAACATGCCGACCAAACAACTAGTGATCAGAAGGTTCGCTTGCATTTCCCCGAGCAGTGCCACCATTGCTCTCGGGAGCGAGATGTCTGGCGGGATTGAAGATGTAAGAGTCGAGGACGTAACGGCGATCAATACAGAATCTGGTGTGAGGATCAAAACTGGGGTGGGAAGAGGAGCTTACGTCAAAGACGTTTACGTTAGGAACATGACGTTGAATACGATGAAGTATGTGTTTTGGATGACGGGTGACTACGGCTCGCATCCGGATGCGGAGTTCGACCAAAACGCGTTCCCTGTGATCAAAGGGATCAATTATAGAGACATTGTGGCCGATAACGTCACCCAATCGGCACAACTGGATGGAATCGGAAAGCATCCATTCACGGATATTTGCATTTCCAATGTCAATATCAAATTGGCTGCAAAGCCAAAGGGGGTGCAATGGAACTGCAGTGATGTTCAAGGAGTTGCCAATCGTGTGAGCCCTGAACCATGTAACTTGTTGCCTCGAAAGGAAATTGATTGTCCCTTCCCTAAGGATAGACTGCCCATTGAAGATGTCCAGTTAAAAACTTGTTCGATCAGCGGCAACTTTTAATAATTTTATCTATTTTATAGTTTGAAATTAATCTTATTCAAGTGCAGCTAATATTATAAAACTTTTCCGATTGTGATCAGTTCTAGGAACGTTTCAGTTCATATATTAGGTGCTTAGGAAAAGGGTTGATAGTGTTTTTTTAAGCTTTAGGTATAGAATATAGTGTGAGTTAAACATATGGGCCGGTAAGCCTAGCTCAAATTCTTCTAATTTTATTTGGTCCAAGATTTCTGCCCGTAAATCGACCTGGGCTAAGTCCAAGCTATAAAATGAATATTATTATATTAACACATTGTATGAGTCCGGAATCCAGATCAACTAGGCTCACGGACAGCTCAGCCCCTGCTCTAAATGAAATAATATATTTATAGATTTAAATCTAAAAATTCTGTTTTTTTATTACTTTGATTAAAATTAGATAGATGTCATATTTCGCACCATTTTTTTACGATTATTTGTATAAAAATCAAATTTTTTAAAATAAACATTTTAATAGAAGCCAAATCTTTTAAAATGATTAAATAAAAGTTAATTTTCATATAAGTGCTTCCGAAATGTCGTGTATTAAGTCTTAAATTATATTTTTATTTTTAAGTAATATTTTATTCTAAATTCATTAATATTCATTCATGGGCGAATTTAGGAGGCTGGCAGGGGCCTCGGCCCTCCTAAAATAGATCTATTTTAGTTTATAAAATTTTTAAAATTTTAAATTAGTAAATGTAAAATTATACTTTGATCTCACTAAAAATAATAAAATTTTAATTTAATCCTTTAAAATTTATATTTTTACTATCATAAAAATTACAATTTAATTTCAGCTCCTAAAAAAAGTTTTTGACTTCACGTATATATTTATTTGATTTTTACTTAAATTGAGTTGAAAAATGTAAACATTTTTATAAAGATTAAACCCTTTTATAATTAATTTATTTAAACCTTACATTTACAACATTCTAAATTGAATGTTTTGCGGTTAAAATTTAATCCCTTATACAACTCATAATCTTGTGCGAGCTTATACTTTTTTTTAAAAATATTTTAGAAGTATATTATTTTTATCAAAAAATTTAAATTTGAAAATACAACATATGTTTAATACTTATTAATTTCATATTAAAAACATAAGGATAAATTGAACGAGTGGAGCATACACTAATCAACGATCATCCAAAAAAACGGTTACCTGAATGGGAACATTCGAGATAATCATAGCTGGCGCGAACATTCTCGACTCTCTTCCTAAACCCCCGGTTCACCCAGCCAAACAAAAACGTCACCGCAAAAAAACAATTCGAATTCATAAACCGACCACCGTTGACTCGCTTACAAACAGAAAGAAAATCACAGAAACGGCATCGTTTCATAGAACCATCCAGAACCCCTCACCCGCCCCCTTCTTTTTCCCTCGCTAAAATAATATACGCTGAGAAGAAGGGACCAGAAGAACTTCATTCAATATATAAATACCTTCAAATTCTTTTCTCTGAAATTAGATCAGTTCTCTGTTATACAAAGCAAAGTATAAAACCCTTAACTTTCTTTGCTCACCTTTCTTTTTCAAATTTGCTTTGTTTTTCTGTTCTGTTTGGTTGTGTACGAGGGAAATGGCGGACGTGAAGATGGCTGATGCAGAGACCTTTGCCTTCCAGGCTGAGATCAATCAGCTTTTGAGTTTGATCATCAATACTTTTTACAGTAACAAGGAGATTTTCCTTCGTGAGCTTATCAGCAATGCCTCTGACGTACGTATTCTTTATCTCTCTGTTTTTGCGTTTTCTTTTCTGTTTAATAAATATTCCTACGCCTATGTTCTCTTATGTGTGTTAGAATGAAAATCTGTACGCTAAGGTTTGCATTGGGATGCTTGATGTTTGAAATGAACTTTTTTCTGATTGGCCCAGTGTTTGGCGTCCTTTTTTTGTTCAAAGTGGTGATTTGCTCTTTGATAATATTTTGTGGATGGTAAATCAATTTGTTTTACCGAGTATTTAGGGATCGTAATTCGTAGTGGTTAGGTAACTTCATTTTCTGTAGAAGATGCGGATTCATGTATCTGTTTGAAGTTCAGATTCCTTTGTTATCTGCAATTTTATTTTGAGTGCTACTACTGGAATTTGAATTAGTGATTTGATAGATATTCGAATAATTTTGATCTTCTGGAAGTTCAATATATAAACATTTTATAATAGATTTTGATGTTTTAATTGTAATTGCTTTTTTTTAACTAAAATTTTAATTGTAATTGTTACTCTGGAAATAAAATGGATTTGAATAAGGATATTTCAATCAAAATTATCCCTGATAGATGTGAACTCGATTTGAATTTTGCGATAGATCTTAGAATATGCCGATCTAAGTTTTCTTTATGTGATGGTGTGTAGGCATTGGATAAAATTCGATTCGAAAGCTTGACTGATAAGAGCAAGCTAGATGCTCAACCTGAGCTTTTCATTAGGCTTTTACCAGACAAGGTTAACAAGACCCTCTCCATCATCGACAGTGGTATTGGGATGACTAAAGCAGGTAATATGTCGCTTTATATTCACATTCTTAAAATCGCCTGCCATAGTGTTGATAGTTTGCGGTAATTGGTACTACCATAGATTCTTGACTTGAGCTTTGTTGTTCGTATATGCAGATTTGGTGAATAACTTGGGTACAATTGCAAGGTCTGGTACCAAGGAGTTCATGGAAGCATTGCAAGCTGGAGCTGATGTTAGTATGATTGGACAATTCGGTGTTGGTTTCTACTCTGCTTACCTAGTTGCTGAGAAAGTCATTGTGACCACAAAGCACAATGATGACGAGCAGTACATTTGGGAGTCTCAAGCTGGTGGCTCTTTCACGGTCACCAGGGATGTTAATGGAGAGCAACTCGGTAGGGGTACTAAAATTACCCTTTTCCTTAAGGAGGATCAGGTAAACATTTTGCTTTTTTAATGAAAATGAACTTTAGTGTTTATAATTTAGGAAAGCTAAATGGTTATTTCTAAATTGAATTTACAGCTTGAGTACTTGGAGGAAAGGAGGATTAAGGACCTTGTGAAGAAGCACTCTGAATTCATTAGCTATCCGATATACCTCTGGACCGAGAAGACAACCGAGAAAGAAATTAGTGACGATGAGGAAGATGAACCCAAGAAAGATGAGGAAGGAAATGTCGAGGATGTTGAAGAGGATGAGTCGAAATCGAAGAAGAAGAAGAAGAAGATCAAGGAAGTTTCTCATGAATGGCAGCTCATCAACAAGCAAAAACCGATCTGGTTGCGAAAACCCGAGGAGATCAGTAAAGAGGAGTATGCCTCTTTCTACAAGAGCTTGACTAATGATTGGGAGGATCATCTTGCTGTCAAGCATTTCTCTGTTGAAGGTCAGCTCGAGTTTAAGGCGATTCTGTTTGTACCGAAGAGGGCTCCATTTGATCTCTTTGATACGAGGAAGAAGATGAACAACATCAAGCTATATGTTAGGAGGGTGTTCATTATGGACAATTGTGAGGAGCTTATCCCTGAATACCTTGGGTTTGTGAAAGGTGTCGTGGATTCTGATGACTTGCCGCTTAACATCTCTCGTGAGATGCTACAACAGAACAAGATTTTGAAGGTGATTAGGAAAAACCTGGTGAAGAAATGTATTGAGATGTTCAACGAGATTGCTGAGAACAAGGAGGACTACAACAAATTTTACGATGCTTTTTCGAAGAATCTGAAGTTGGGTATTCACGAAGACAGCCAAAACCGGGCTAAGTTGGCTGATTTGCTCCGATACCACTCGACGAAGAGCGGTGACGAGTTGACGAGCTTGAAAGACTACGTCACCAGAATGAAGGAGGGCCAGAAGGATATTTATTACATCACTGGTGAAAGCAAGAAGGCCGTTGAGAACTCTCCGTTCTTGGAGAAACTGAAAAAGAGGGGATACGAAGTTCTTTTCATGGTGGATGCCATTGATGAGTATGCGGTCGGACAGTTGAAGGAATACGACGGTAAGAAGCTTGTCTCTGCCACAAAGGAAGGTTTAAATCTCGAGGACGAGACGGAGGAGGAGAAAAAGAAAAAGGAGGAAAAAAAGAAGTCTTTTGAAGACCTCTGCAAGACAATCAAAGATATCTTAGGTGACAAAGTGGAGAAAGTTGTTGTCTCCGACAGGATTGTCGACTCACCTTGCTGTCTGGTCACCGGAGAGTACGGATGGACTGCTAACATGGAAAGGATCATGAAAGCACAAGCTTTGAGAGATAATAGCATGAGTTCTTACATGTCCAGCAAGAAAACAATGGAGATTAATCCCGATAATGGAATAATGGAAGAGCTAAGGAAGAGAGCTGAAGCCGATAAGAATGATAAGTCCGTTAAGGATCTCGTACTGTTGCTGTTCGAGACTGCTCTATTGACCTCTGGGTTCAGCTTGGATGATCCGAACACATTCGCAGGTAGAATCCATAGAATGCTGAAGCTGGGTCTAAGTATTGATGAGGATGAGACCGGTGGTGATGATGCGGACATGCCTACTCTTGAGGAAGATGAAGCTGAGGGAAGCAAGATGGAAGAGGTGGATTAAAAAAATCATAATTAATTTCACTTTTCTGCTTTCTGATGATTTCATGGTTTTGGTTTTTGTCAAAAAAGGAGTCCTACAGGGAGTTGTCTGTGTGTCTTCTCTCGTCTCTTTTTTCTTTTTCTTGCTGTCCAAATGTTATTAATGATCTAAAATATTAAGCAAAATGCTGTTCAGTTTTCATACTTTTTTCTGTAACTTGCATCTAGATTAGAAAAGATTAAATAATGAAACGAAGGTTAAAAACGTAGACGATCAAGTCAAGCTCAATGAAAAAAAATTTCAAAATCCTATTAGCATTGTTAAAGATTGGACCAGATGGTACGGTACTATAACTTCCCTCACCGCGTCTGAAGGCCGCCATTTCACCGAGGATGTTATTATATATTTTTATTTAAAACTATTAAAATCTTGATTATAATAAAATTAAAACTCATAACGTTTTAAATATTCAATTTTTCTAATCAGAAAATATTTATTTGATTTTATATCAAATATCATTACAGTGAAACCTGAATTTTCTCAAAACCTCATCATTTTAAATCAAATGATTTCACCGCCTACCCAGATTTCAAAGCAAGGAAAAAGAAATTACAGCCAACATATCGATGGTAAAAGGGAATAAACTGGAGCCCATTTAAGCACTAAGGCCGATATAACACATGAAATTTACCCTGAAAGCAGGCTGGGAATCTGCTGGGGCACCTCCGTTATCACCATCCCCTCGCCGAGGATCTCCACGATAACCATTTCTATCACCCAACCTCGAATGTTCTTGTTCAAATCGAGGAAGCTCCCTAAACAAGCCAAATACTTCGTTACTGAGAGCAATCACCGGGAACGATAAAAGAGAACTAGAATGATTTACAATCTAAAAGAGATTTTACCAAGGGTTATTTAAATTAAAATTTTCGAATGTCAATTTTGTAATTTTTTAAAAATTGTTTGACCAAAATGTAAATTACTTTTTTTAATTTGAACTACTTGTTCTCTAAATAATTATTTTTTCTCAATTTGATACTTAATTTTTTTTTTAGCTGCATAACTGCTTTACATAAATAGAGCGCTTGAAATGAACTTTAATGTATCAAAGCATTATGAAAAAATATTTTAAATACTAAATTGAGAAAATCTAGATACTTAGAGGGCAAATATTGCATTAAGCCATATTAGAAATCGAATTAATAAGGCTTTTTTTTAAGAAAATTTGAATCTGTTTATTACCGAAAATAAATTTCAAGTATCAACCTTTCGAATTTAAGACATTAATTTTTTTGAATATTTAAATTTGTTAGAAACTGCATTTAGTTAGTTCAAACAAATTAAATTTAAAAAATAAAATAAGTTTCTAGTAATATGAGCATCCTAAACTAATATCTGCATCCATCCTAGTATAACAAATACTATATCAATCTGTTTTATTTTGAGTAAACTATTAAAATAGTCACTTTTGTTTATTTTGGGTTATATTTTAATCACTTATGTTTAAAATATTACGTTTTAGTCACTTATGTTAACATGTAATATTTTAGTCACTGAACCGTTAATTACTATTAACGGTGTAATGATAAGTTGACATGGTATGTTAAATCATCATTTCAAATAAAAATTTAGATTAAATTATACAATTAGTCCCCATATTTTTTTCATTTTGAGCAATTTAAAAATTTTTTATGTATTTTTTACTTTACTTTTTTTTTCATTCTCTTCTGCTTCTCTCTCTGTTTTCCTTCCTTCTCCATCTCTTTTAATGTAATTTTTTCTATGCTTTCTATTTGTTAAAACTAAAGGAAAAGAAAAGAAAAAAAAATTAAATTGTTTAAAAAATAAAAATATAGAGGCTAATTTTAACGAGTAGTATACCAATCTGTTTTATTTTTTAGTATGAAGAAATATATATTTGCAAATATCAAAATCCATAAATATCCTTGCGGTAAAAACGTATAAAGCTTTAAGTGTAAAAAACATATATATAGAAATAAATAAAGCGAAGATATTTGTGACTGGAAAAGAATGAGTTATTTTCAATATGCAATATATTTTGATTGAGATGGTTGGCAATTATTAAATTCATAAATATCTAACTTAATGTTCAACTAAGTAAAACAAATAAAAATATCTCTGAGCAAAAAAAAAAAAATTCTTAATGCAAAAAATCTTCTTTCCGGGTCTTCATTCTGAGAGTGGTGAAATGTTGTCACTGATCTTAAACAATAGAGGGGAGAGATGCCAAAATAATGGGCACTACTCGGAAAAAGCCTCCGACGAGAAAGGCAAAGCCCTAACGCAAAGCTAAACATTATTTTTCTGAAAGCGATTCCCATGACGTCGAAAATACAATCGGAGAGTGGTGAAGAGCTGCCCAACAATCAAAGTAAAAGACAAAAAAATGGTATGACTAATCCAGAAGGTTGCCAGTGACGTTGACAATATCCCAACGGTGAAGGAAAAATACAATGAGATACGATGCAACCCCCGATTAACCAAATAAAAGCAAAATTCCCCCAAAGAAGTAAAAGTTTATGGGTTTTGGAGACAACAAAGCATTGGATGATCCATTATTTGACCATATTAGGTGACCTTTGCTATTTTCATATCTTAAAATTTCAATCCTGCATTTCTGAACACTTTATTAAGATACACCTTGAATTTACCCTATCAAATAAAATACTAACATTTCCAGTGATTTTTATTATTAACGAATATGTAATTGAATTTATTTTATGTATTCCAAATAAAAAGTTAATGCATTTATCTCACATGATTTAAGTATAAAATAAATTTTAGATATTTAATATATATTTGTAATAAAATATAATTTGATTTTGAATTTGACAACATTTTAAATAAATTTGAAATAATTTTTATAATTTTATAGTAAAAACGTATTGTGCAACAAATATGAAAAGCAATTTTGACTAACAATTTATGGTTGCGTGAAAATAATTCCCAAAAATATATATATACAAAACCAATCTAAGAAAAAAAGTTTACCCTTCACTCAAAACCCCAAAGAGCCATGCTAAACCCCAAATCTCACCCCCAGAAATTTCTGGGAAGAAAAGAACAGCTTTACACAGCTCTATTCCGCTTAGAGCTGTCCAATGACCGAGCTTGAATAATGTTTTTTCTATCTCACAACCGATTCAGCTCGAATTCAGTCTAAATAATAAAAAATACTATTAAATTTATTTAATATTTTGGATAGTGAAACAAGCTTTTGGGCTGGCCAGGTTGGCCCCAAAACGGGCCTAAGTTTGAAACTTTTTTAAAACCAAACAGCAACTCAAACGGACCCAACTATGGACAGCTCTAATGCATACAATGCAATAAACAATGAAAAAACAGATTTTTGTATATAATATAACCCAAAGCAGCATTAGCGGCAGCTTCTTACATAAATACTATGTGCATATACCAACATAGCATATATATAAAAACAAGCAGTCAAAAATTGAATACACGAGACACTGTATTGTACAAAATACCCCCTTCAAAAAAATAAAATAAAAAAAAAACCAAAAAGATAACCACTGTACACTCTCTTTGCCATTCTTTTTCCTTTCATTCTGCTGCACCCAGTTCTCTCACAGTGTATATACACGACCGCAGAATGGGGGAAATTATTCGGAAAATTTGCAGCCGGTGATCCTGAGAAACAATAAATATACTAACGGAACATCATATAGTATATGTCGCTTTTTGATTCTAGAGCTTCTTGGCATGAAAATAGAGTCCATATTAATTAATATGTATGAGATAAAAGATGGTATGAACAAAGATGAAATTAAAAGCAAATGCCATCACCTACCTTATTAAGTAATTTCCAGACAGGTCATTGTCAAGTACCGACAGCTTTACACGCACCACCATGATAATTTGTCTCTGTGTCAATCTCGTAGGAAGAAAGCAGCTTTCTCTGCATCAAAAGATAAAAATGTAACTAACGGTTTTTTTTAATTATGAAGGGAATGAAAGATTTTAAAAGTCCCACAAAATAAACCAAAGAAAAGACTCCAAGCAAGAACGTTAAAACGAAACTACACCTTTTACCAGATGACAAGCAGGGCTATGCTAAATAGTCATGCTACATCAAGACTTCACACTATAACATTAAAAAAGAGAGGCATGCCATTATTCATTCCATTCTATTCCAGCCAAATAGCCGAGCCGTGATGTTTTAACAAAACATTTTGTGTTTTAGAGTCTGAGAAAGTATCATGGAACAACTTTGAACAAGCCAAATAAATCATACAACAGAGCATTACACTCGAGATAGATCTATAATATCAAAAGACTTCATCATTTCTTAGTCAAACTGTCAGATTTATAACATAAAACTCATGGCAGTTTACATGGCAGAAAGCACAGGGATGCAAACTGTCGAAACCAAAGATGATGGCCCACTGATTTATGCTAGGCAATAATGCAATTCAAATCATATCTGCCAAAGGAAATATCTTGGTATTCAACCATTTGACCCATTATAAAAAGAGCAACACTACTACGAAGAGATCTACCAAAGCAAAGAAGGATACCAAGTACCAGAGCATTACAAATTTCACTAATCTAGTTGCCTCACCCTGGAGGAAGAAGCAACCATCAGTAAGAGCTAGAAACTCACATGATCCTCGAAATCAGGACTTGTCAGATTGATGGAGAGGTTTCTCATCAACAACAGCACCTGAATAAAAGAATGAAATATAAGCAATGACAAATGTTGCATGATCAAGCAAGATTGTATAAAATGTCATGGTTACACATATATACCGTTTCAATGTCTATGGGATCCATCTTTTTAAGTTTCTGCAGATGACCGGTAGTGTTTGGATCAAAGACACTGCCAATAAAACTGTATACTTGAACAAAGTCAGGCAACACTGCATCAAGCAAAAAGCCATTTTAAAGGATGTGAGGATAATATAACTTAAAAAATTAAAATATTCAATTAGCACTAACACAAACCTCTTAGTGCATGACCATGATTTCCCTGATTAGTCATCTCTCCAATTTGACACCTTTGTGGGGTGCTCATTGAGCTGCCCCTAGATTTATTGGCCATTCCAGAACCTAAAATTGAAAGTATACATCAAATAATCAAAACCTTGACTCCTAAGGGATCACTGCCACCATAAATGAAATGATAGAATTAGGAAGAATAAGAAACCTTTTTTAGCTTCTGAGAAACTGATGGTTTGTTCATTGTGTGTCCAGGAAGACGCAGCAGTAACAGGGTTCATAAGCATCAATGAGGGATCAGATCTCAGAACACATCCAGTGTCAACTAATGCATTTGATGATTGAAGAGACCCTGATGCTTGTGGCTGTACATGAACTGCCAGATGTGACACAGAGAGTCAGGATTTCTTATGTTGAGTTTTTTCTGTGATCACTGATCATACTTTGGATAAAATATTCTCACCATTTTTTGAGGCTTTCTGCGGATATGGATGAGCTGCTTTCCTTTTAGGTCGAGGTGGAGGTAGATGTTCATTTGTTCCATTCTTCTGAACCTTTAGAAAATATTTCTGGGCATGACTACGAATCTGCAAAAAAAAGGGCACGTCATTTTAAATGTTTGTTATGGGCATTGTCGCCCACAGATAATTGTTAAAAACAAACAACCTCTAATTAGAAACTACACTGGTTTTCACATCATCACAAATTTGTTGCCTCTTACCGAAACATCAGAAAGCCTAGGATCCAGGGGAGAGATTACTAACTACGATTGAAAGGACTAAAAGATACCCTTCATTCCTCAACCACCCTCCCGCTTCTTTCCTTTCAAACTGCAAAACGAAACTCGACTGAAAGGAATAAAAGATATCCTTCATTCCTCAACCACCCTCCTGCCTCATTCCTTTCAAACTGCAAAACGGAACTTGCCTAAAGTAATAAAGGGTTAGATACATTACAGCTTACCTGAATAACAGTCTTTGACCCGACAAATGCTTCGATCTTTTTCCAGTCACGGTCAAATCTGAGCATAATCAATCGAACAGCAACAATTAGCAAGAGCAGGAAAATCTTTTCGATGAACAAACTCATGCAAAGTGCATAATTCAAAAACTCAGAACCAATGATACATATTATACTATAACAGTTTTAGCCAGATTTGGTGCATGAATTCAAATATATGCAAAAAAGGCTTTATCAAAATTCAGTGCCTTTCACTTGTCCATAACAAATTACAGTCATCCAAGTATCCAATTTTCAACTAATAAGTATAAAATTCTTTTCAACAAGAACCGATTTAGAAATTTCAAATCAGCTTCTTAGTAATTAAGGGAGAAAAACAAAAGCCTTCAATATCAATTTCAAGTCAAAAGGTTAAAACCGACACGCAAAATAACAAACGTAAACCATTTCCAAACGAAAAAGGGAAAAACCCTAATTTGAAAAGAAGCAAAGGAATTTCCAATAATTAGAGAGAGAAAAGATTTAGAATTTACAGCTGGAGAGCCTCGAGGAACTTGTCGTGTTCAGGTTCAGTCCAACTCTCTCTGGACTTGGTTATGGTGTAGGGCTTTCGGATTTTCTTATTCGGATCCTCGGAAGATGAAACGGTGGACGCCGCCGCATCTGTGGCGGCGAAGGGTCCCAGGCCTGGCAACGCCATTCCGGTAGGATCCAGGTAAAATCCCTCAGCCGGGTTCGGGTTTTTCGATACCATGTAAGATTTTTGGGAGGGTTTCTTTTTTTTCCCCCTTAATTTTAGCTTTTTTGAAGTACAACGAACAACGTGGCGTTTGGAGAAGGCAGTTGAGTTTGTATATAAAGGGCTCTCAGGATGTGGATTAGATGCTACGTGGCGTCCATTCGAGATGTAAATATAGCGAATACCAGTCTGCCACGTGTATGTTGTTATTGTTTATACGTTCTTATGAGGCATTTCATAATATTACCTTCCATTTTAATTTATAATTAGAAATAATTTATTAATTACTATTAAAAAATATTTAGATGCCTTATAAGCAATATATATGCTCATCAGAAATTATGTTATCTATTGTAATTAAAATTAATTCAGACAATACATTCAATTTTTAAAAATAACTTTTAAATTATTCCAAATAAAACGTTATTAAAGCAGCATCAGCAACGACAACTATGTGTAATTTATTAGTTTAAGAAGACATTCCAACAACCTGCGCCATCTTTGTTTTAAAGTAAATCAGTTAATAAAAGACCCTTTCTGGCCAACTTTATGTTTTACCTTTTCTTCTTTTTTTTTATATCGAACCAAGATTATTTTTAATTAAATAGTTGAACCAAAAAAATTAAATAAATTATTTTTTATTTTTTAAAGATCATAATATAATTTTACTATATAAATTTACAAGGATGCGAAATTATAATTCTTCGATTTAGGTGTAGGGCCCGCCTGTCCCCTTTAACATTCCTCTGTAAAGATATGGATACACATGATTTCAACTATGTTCGGGCAACAGGATTCAACCATCAGAAAATTCATAGTCTTTGCTTGATAGAATGGAAAAAATAATTTTCTTTTCATACGTATTGCTTGGTAGAAATAAAATTTTCTTTCCATTCATTTTTTTATAAAATTGAAAAATGAGAGTAAACAATAAAGAAAATAAAATATTTGAAAAACGTATCATTTTGAATTAACATGCATTTCTCTCGCATTTTCTCTCCTCTTATAATTTTGAAAAATAATCATCCATCATATTTCTTTCCCTCTCACTTTTCTTCTCAATTAAGTACACTCGAAATTCATTATCTTTCTAATTTTCTAATTTTTGCCCCGTCTCTCCATTTTTCCATCCAATCAAGCACACCTTTAGTGCGAATGCAATGTCATGACTTATTATACAATAGATACTATGCATGAAACTTGCTAATGTTAAATTGCTCGTTAGTTGTACGTTAACGTGCAATTAAGAAACGATTAGAAACACAAACACAAACTTGCTGATTGTGCATTTTGAAATTATAAATTGAATATAAAACAGATTCTTTAATGGTATAGAAACTAAATTATTTCATTTAATAATAGATGGATTAAATTGAGTCGGTTTATGATTTGGATTTGGGCAATGAGGTTACGGTACACCAGGATGCGTAGGATTTTGTCTACACCAAACTAATCCAAGTGGAGGAGAGGGCCGGCGCTAAGGTGAAAAGGACAAGAAAAGAGATAGGACTGGTTTTCACCAAAGGGCACGTGTCGAAAACAAGAAGCATAGGAGATGAGATGGATGGTGATGATGAATTCCAATGCGCTAAGTGGCCAGCAGAAAACCACGTGATTTTGCGGCATAAGATATTTTGGTGTGGGACCCAATTTAAGTTGCCCAGTTCTTGCTTTTAATTTATATATTTCTGTCTTGAGATATTTTGGTTTAGCCTTTCAATTCACCCCATTTGGGAAAGCCCGACAATAAATTTTGCTTTGCATTTATATTTTACTCACGTTTGTGTACAAGGAATATCCCTCTCCCTCTCCAGTCTCCATCTCCATCTCCAAATCATAAAATTTAAAATTTGAAATAAATTAACATTAAAAATACAATATAATCATAAATATAAATACATTTCGAACCATTTTCACGTAAAATCAAATCAATAAAAAGTATAATAATAAAAAGATTGAACGAAACTAAATAAAAACCCATCACAATTATATGAGAGTACTAAAACTTGAATTCTAAAAAGTACAGGGGCTTGACCATGACCAATAATGTCAACATTTGATTGTTAAATTTGAGTTTATTTAATTTAAAAACTTTAAGATTAAATGCATCTTTTTCGATCATTTTACCATTAAAGGCCAACTTCTAACTTTATTTACGGAAATAGATTAGTTTTTTTCATTATTATCGAAAATGGTTGATTTTAGCAAAATGCATCCCTAGGGGAGCGATTTTACCATGTCATGACAAAACGTGCCCATGTGGACGTGCTTTACTGACGTGGTATAATCACTCCCCCAAGGACGTGTTTTAGTCCGTGTTTTTCTAAGGTTAGGGCTTTTTGCATGTTTAGTCCCTATAGGTTTTTAGTTTAGGGTTTTTAGGGTTTTGTTAAAATAATTCAAGATTTTTGGTAGGTTTAGGGTTTAGGGTTTTTTTAAATTTTAATTAAATTAGGTTTTTGGGGTTTTAATTAAATTAATTAAATTGGGGTTTAGGGTTTTAAAGAAAATTAATTAAATTTTGGTTTAGTTTTTTAAAATAATTTTGTGTTTAGGGTTTAGGGAACATTTGAAAATATAAAAATAATTTTGTGTTTTGTGTTTCCACATGGACGCTCTTTTTCTACATAGTTCATGTTTGGCCTTAAACTATAAATGAGTCAAATTTCATTCTCAGGTTGCATAAGTTACAGCAAGAAAATTTGAGGCTAAGTAGAATAAAAATTGAAGATGAGTGAACGTATTAGTGTTGTTATTTACTATGATTGTGAGGTCCGTGACACCGAGAACGACGTTTTTTTATCGGAGAACTAGTTTTTAACTAGAGCATAGATTTGACAGAACTTCGTAAAAGAATTAGGCGTAAAATCTTCGAAAAGGCGCCAATGAGAGTTTCATCTATTAAGTATCGATTTTGTGCTTCAGTTGAAACAGTGACATATGACTCAAATGATATCAAAGGTTGTCGTAGCTTGGAGGCGATGGTGTAGATTCATCTCGTTAGTAGATCAGTCTATCTTGAGTTATATGTACAATTTTCATCGCCAAATGAAACATTTGCGACTTCAACATCTACTACTGTTCGAGAGGAATACATGACCCTTGCCCGACACTCCTGCACGACACTCGTGTTTGGTAACAGTAAGGAATACACAACCCCTGCACGACACTCGATTAGTGGATGGGACATGTACATCGGTGGGTCGATGTTTGATGCTAGAAATACGTACTGGGGAATAACATCAACTACTAATGGTTGACAATCCGCATCTGATTGGTGACGTTAAGAAACGTCCACAAGAAGGGATGATGTACTCCCTACGACATCCACCGGCGAGGGGACCTTGTACGTTATAGATAATGCTGGGTTGGATGATGAGTCCGATGTGGATCCACCTCGAGAGCCCAGCCTCGATGATGCAGAAGTTGCATTATTTTCTGAATCGGAGCCTGTTTCAACCGAACCTGATGATGTTAAAGGGGGTTCAGATGAAGAAGAAAAAATTCACGATTCAAGGCGTACTCACCTCCAGCCTACATGCATAATGGCGATCTATCGGTAGATGATGCATTAGAGTTTCCAGATCTACCACACAGAATGCGTGACCGTACAAGTTCGTCATTGGATTCGAGTGAATTGGAAGTTTGTAAGGAGTTTTCCAATAATGATAGTTTTCTTGGTATATCGAAACAACATAACATCATGAATAGGATTAACAATAACGTGGTTAAATCCGAATTTGAGAAGTTCGAGGCCAAGGTACAGTGCAAGATGGTACATGGTCATGGAAAATCATGGCTTCGGTTAGGAAAAACACAAGCTTGTAGGAAATAAAAAAGTACAAATGTCCACATACATGTGTTTTCGGTGCAGTATCACTAGTGTTTAAGGTTTTTGAATAATACTGTATTATGTAATGTTGCATTATTTAACGTACTTCATTGACAGGTGTTTCAAAAGATCATCCTAAGATTAATTCAGATATGTTAGCTCGCTTAATACTACCGACGGTGAATGCAAATCCCTGAACTTCAGTGTCGATCTTAATTGCCAATATTTGTATCCAATTGAGGTACATACCCTCTTACCGCAATGCATGGATAGCTAAGTAAAAGGCGTTGAAAAATATGCATAATGGGTGAGACGCTTTATATAATGAGGTGTGGCAGTAGTGTTAGGTGCTGGAGAGGTACGTCCTAAGTTGTATAATAGACCTTGAAATGACACCTGCGTACTACAACAACCAATTGCTTCGTGGATGCCAAGTGTTCAAGCGTCTGTTCTAGCTTTAAGCAATATCGGGACACATTTGTGTACTGCAAGCCATTGGTACAAATTGATGATGCCTTTATATATGGTAGATATACCCATCGACTATTGCTAGTTGTGGCACAGGATGGCGGTAGGAGAATCCTTCCAATTGTATTTGCAATAACATCGGGGGAGTCAGGTAATGACTGAGATTTCTTTCTTTCTAGGTTAAGGAGGCATGTTTGCCTCCAACCTGGTATCTACGTTATATTAGACCAGGGCATTGGAATACTAGCAGTAATTGAGAGATAGAAAAGCCTATGGGATCGCACACACCATCGGTATTGTCTATGGCACGTTACGTCCAACTACTACGGGCAATATCAGTCTACCATTGAACGGGCAATATCAGTCTAACATTGAACGACGACAAGTGACCAACATGGGTATTTAATCTCTATCAATATAATTTCGTTTGTAATATTCCAATTTTTTAATAGAATAGTGGTATGTAATTTTCGTTATCAACTTATATTGGCAGGGTACGAGATCAATAAGGACCATTTCCATGAGATGTGGCGATTTTGCGTTCAGTTAACGAACAAGGTGCAGACTACCTCTGCAAAATACCATTCGAATAGTGGACACAAGCATATGACGGTGGCCTACGATATGGTTATATGACTTCAAACCTGGCTGAATACATAAATTTTGTTCTAAAAGGAACGTGTCATTTACCGATAACCTTGGTTGTGCGAGAGACATATTTTTGTTTATCGGCACTATTTCTAAAGCGAGCAGCGAGTTATAAAGGCCAAATGCAGGGAGGCTATGTATGGTGCCAAGAGGTATTGTAAGAAATTAACAAGGCGAATTCACGGGCCAACACCATGCACAAAGTGTGTTACAATCGCAACAACCTATGGTGTCGTGTGACGAAGTTTGACGGACCGAACTAAAGTATTACAGGCGGACAATATCGTGTACACTTGAGAAATAGGACTTGCGACTGTGGGACGTTTGACGCACTTCGGTATCCATGCGTTCATGCAATTGTAGCTTGTCAGAATCTCTGTGTGGATCCCATGAGATATGTCGACGAAGTGTACAAAATAGAATACATGTACAAATGTGTGGAGACACGTATTCCCACGTATCCCAGATAAACGTAAGTGGTCATCTGTATCGCTTGCTCCATTTAAGTTGTTACCGGATAGAGAATTACGTCGCAAACTAAAAGATCGACATTGCTCGAGTAGAATACGTAACAATATAGATATCCGTGAAAGAATGAACCAATAAAAGTTGTACGGATGGTGTAGGAACCCAGGTCATACAATTCGATCATGTCTAAATCGAAATAGTTGATAGTTGCTGTAATAAAACTATGTTACATTAATTATATTTTATTAAAAATATAAAAATATTAAAAATATTTTCTTATTCAAAAGAACTTTTATTTTATTAAAAATATAAAAACAAATTACTATTAAAATATTAAAAACAACTTTTATTTTATTAAATGAAACAATATAAAAATAATTTGTACAAATATATTAAAAATATAAAAAATAAATTACTATTAAAATATTTAAAAAATAAATTTTATTTTATTAAATGGAACAATATAAAAATAGTTCGTACAAATATATTAAAAAAATCAATGTTGGTGCGGGTCGGAATTAGTGTCACATGGGGGTCGTCGACGGTTACGCGCTGGATTCCTTCTTGGTTCAGCTTCCGGTGGGGGTTGTGGTTATGGGTGTTGGGAGGATGACCCACCTTGATAGGATAAAGAATGCAAAGGTGTTTGCATCACCCACTACAGAGGTGTTTGAATTTCGTAAGGCGATGAGGATTGGTAATGAGAAGAGCTCCTCGACGGCGCCTCGTGCGATCCCTCCTGTAACACCCCTTAACCCCGAACCGTCGCCGGAACAGAATTACGAGGCATTACCGGACTTATCGAACGATTTACAACAATTCTTAAATTAATAACCAATATATTAAAATAATTCATAAAATTTATTAGTTTTTTACCAAATGACTTCATTTTTTTTATAAAAATTTCGGCAGCATTTCTGCTTTTTTTTACATAAACCCCCTGCAAATTAAAACCATATAGTTCCCAAATATCACCAATTCAACCAATTCATTTCACATTCACATTTTCTATTCTAAATACTTCTAATCAAACTCAATCTACACAATATCAATTTAAAATTTAACAATGTACTAATTAGATAAAATAGATAGACTTCTTTCATTAAAATCCATAAACTTTTAATACTAACATTTTTAACCATTATATAATAAAACATAATAACCTTTATACACAATCTATGTACATGCCACCTTTACCAAAGGAAAAATACATCACCAAGTTTTGCCGAAGCCGGGATTAATCTGGATGCTGAACCGGGACCTTTGACTTCTATTGACCTGCGCACGGAAACAACCGTACGCTGAGTAATTCATACTCAGTGGTATTACCATAATTCAAATTATAACAATAATGTACATGTAATGCATAAATCGTATATACAATTTAAATTAAATATTTCAACAATAGCAATTCATCAACCAATATCGTATATCCACAATTTGAGTTTGAATAATTCACGAACCTTAGGTTCATTTCTCAATCTCATTTCACATTTCAATTCACAATTCAACTTTTTCATATCATTTCAATGCTCGTTTGACCAACTCGTTCGGTTTATCATTTCATCATTTACCCTATTAACAAAACTCGGACTTTGGCGGATACACGGATCCAACCAAACACACCAGAATGGCACCCAGTGCCTCATCGGATAGTTCGAAGCAATAGTTGACACCCAGTGTCTCATCGGCAAAGCCGAAGAAAGTTGGTACCCAGTACCTCATCGAATCTATCCGAAGAAATATAGTGACACCCAGTGTCTCATCGACTCGAGGTCGAAGTATCCCTGAACTCTTCCAATCCTATGGCATGCCAACTATATCCGACTCAGCCCTACTAGTTAATAGGGTATTTAAATCACATATATTCTCAATTCAATTACAATTTTTCACATTTTCAATTCAATCATTTTTCCACCTTTCAATCAATAATTATTTCACAACTTCACACATTTTCACAACTCAATACATTTCCATACAATTTAATACCATTCACAATTCAATTCAAATTCATTTCCCGCTTTCAATCAACAAACAATTCAAATATTATTTCATATCAACTATTCAATTTAATTCCCACTCATAATAATAATAAAAATACTAATAATAATACTAATACTAATATTAATACTTACCTCACATTTCATTTACTAGACACATAAATTAAAATTTAACATTTAAAAATAAATAATTTGAATTATAGTAATACAAACCGTTATTCTCCCGTTTTAGTCCTCGATAACTTTCTCCTTTCCTTTTGACGCCGATGCCTCGGGTTCTTTGTTAGCTTCGAAAATAATAATAATTTGTAATATTAATTACAGCACTAATTATATTTATAATAAATAATTGAATTTCTATTCAATTTCTTCCTAATTCTCAATTTAATCCTAACTAAATTCACTTACTTTCCTAATTCAATTCACACTCTATTTCTATTCAAATTTCATCCAAACTAAAATTTAACTATCAAAATTTCAGCATATTTTGCTAATTTCGAATTTCGCTCAATTTAATCCCTAAAACATAAAACTTATAGTTTCTTTTACAATTTAATCCCTTTTTCAATTCTAACTTAAAATTCCTTCAAGTTAATCCCTAATTCATCTCTTTTGTTCAACATAAACTATACTTGAAAACCTATGAACTTACAAAATATCAACTTAATTCCATCAAAACTTTGTTTTAAAGCTTTTAGAACATTAGAATTAAGAGAAAAGGGCTAATTTGACTTACCAATTTAAATTTCAAGCTTCAAAAACCCTATTTTCCCTATTTTCTTCTTTTTCTTCTTTCTCCCCTGTTTCTCCCCTGTTTCGTCTCTTCTATTCTGTTTCTTTCCTTTCTTTTGCTTTGTTTTTATTTCTTTTTATTTCATTTACTTTATATTATATTAATTAATTATAAGTATTTCAAATGTATGTATTTTATTAGTACTCTTGCATTAATTCATCACCATACACTTGTCTCAATCTAACTAATTTATCAATAAAAATCTCATAATATTATTATTTAATTAACAATTATCTTTTACTTAATTTTCAAGTAAATAAATAAATGTAATACACTTGTATTTTATTTTTACCACACACTTGGCAAAATCATAATTTATTATTACCCAAAAATCTTATACTAATTATTTAATTATTAAATATCTTTTAATTTAATAATAACTAATAACTAATAATAAATAATAAATATCTTATACTAATTAATAAGCAAATTAAATCTATAAACTACAAATATATACATACTTTAATTACACATGTATTACTTTATCATGTCTTTATTTTAATTTATTTAATAATAATAGTAATAATATATTTAATATTTTATAATTAATTGTCATAAAAATCTAAGATTTTTATGCACATTTGCCGCCTCATGTAATAAAATAGGCTTAATTACCTATTTGGTCCCTTATGATTTCTTTTAATCTATAATTATGCTTTCACTCTTTATTCAATTTAATCCTTTTTACTAATTACTCATAATTAAACTAAATTCACCTATCTAAAACTTAATTAAACACACAACTAGTCTCGTAAATATTTCTAATAATTATTTTCGGACTCAATTTACTAGGACGGAGGCCCGATATTATACTTTTCCGATGCCCATGAATTTTGGGTCATTACACCTCCTGCGACGGTGGCCTATATATTATCGGTTGAGTTGGAGTAATCGAGAAAGGATATGCACCGGCCCGTACATTCCAACCTGGCATAGGACTGGGAAAAAGAAACTTATAAGGGTTAGGATTGTAATAGCCCGATTTTAGGCTTAGTCGGAACAGTGGTTTCGGGACCACAAATCCGACGAAAAAAAAATGTAATGGCTTGAATTTTCAAAGGTGTCGGAACGGTGATTCGAGATCACTAAATTCGACAAATGGGTAGAAAATATTATTAATTTAGCAAGTATAAGTTAAATATGAAGTTAGGAAAATTTTTGAAATAGTGAATAGTGCACTAGAAATAAATATTAAAATAATTAGAATCGAAATGAGGTATCAAGACCTCGGGGATTTTAAACTGAGCCATAAATATTTTTATAAATATTTATGGAGTGTTAAAAAGTTAGTATTAAAGTTTCGTTAAGAAATTTTAAAGTTCCGATAATTAATTGAACAAAAAGGACTAAATTATAACAAATGCAAAATTTTGGGAAATGATTAAATAGCTTAAATGATAAAAGGAAGAGGGCTTAAAAGCAAATAGACCCAAGGTCTATTTGGGCTGGACGGCAGAGGCATGAAATCAGCAAGAAAGTAAGGAGAATTAAGGGCAAAATTGGAAAATTGCAAAATTTGCTTAATAAAGTTAGGACCCAAGTGGAATTATCTAGATTTCTCTTCATTTTTCTGAATTCTCATCAGCTAAAACACCATGGAAGGGCTTCTTCAAGCTGGTTCTTCATATTTTTATTACAAGTAAGTTCAATTCTTGACTATTTCTTGAAATTTTTGTATTTTTATGACTTTTACAACTAGGCCCACTTGTTAAATTCATTAGCTTTTGATTTTATGAAAGAAGTTGAAAGTTGATATGAATATGTGCTGGAAGTATATGATGATTTAGCATGAAATTAGAGCTTTAAATTGTTCATATGCTGATTTTATTGAAAGAATTGAATAGAAAGTGAATGTTTGGGACCTAATAGTAAAAGAGTTTGAAGATAGAGTTATATGTGGCAATTCTGAATTTCAATAGTTGTGTAACAACTTATAATGTCTAGTAAAGTACTAATTGAGAAAATTAGATTAATTGAGGGGTTAATTGAGAAAGGACCGAATTGTATAAACTGTGAAATTTGGGGCAAAATGGAAATCAACATTTTGCACTAAAGCAGTTTTGGACAGCAGCAGTAGTGTAACTTTGAAAAATCACAAAAAATTGTAGAGATTGAATTAGAGGATGAATAAAATATGAAATTAAAGCTTATTGAGTCTAGTTTCTTATAAAAGAAATGATGTGAGCAATGGAATTGTAAATCATGAGATATAATAGATTTTGTGAGACAAGGTCAGAATGAATTCGGGTTCCCCTGTTCTGACTTTGGAAAATCATTAAAAATTGTACAGAAATGATTATGAGTTATAGTTTATATGGTTAGAATCCTTAATGAGTCTATTTTTAGAAGAAACAAGCTAAAACATCATCCGAATTCTGTACAATGAGATAATTAATTTTTAGTGAAGAGTGGTCGGAACTGTCAGACAGCGAAACAGGGGAAACTTTAAAGAATAAACTGTACTATTTGGCTGAACCAAAAATTATGAAAATTTTATGGTATGAAGATATGTGAGTCTAGTTTCAGGGAAAATTAACGGATCTTAATTTGGAGCTCTGTAGCTCCAGATAAAAATAATTTAGTGACTCTGACTCGGATAAACAGCTTTGAATATACATGTTAGTGAATATTGAAATTATGGTTAATGTTGTTTAAGTGTGTTATACACATTAAGGATGTGGAATGGAGAGGAGGAGGAGGAAAATTGGGAAATATATGAATGATTCGTGTATAAATGGTCATATGTTTGATTATAACTCATAAACGATAAAATATGAATGATGCTTATTTTTGTGCATTATTGGTCATGGTTTAAGCTCATGTGTGAAAATAAAGTTTCATAGTATGTGTGTATGGTATATTCAGTATATGATTTGGCATGAAATAATACCATGAATGGTTTATGAATTAACACATGTTGGTAAGCCTGATATATGAATAAATGATCAAATTGAGCGGAACGCCGGATTTGAGTACTTCTGATCAAGTGATAAAGTGATAAGTGGTAGCTTTAGCTACACTTATCTGATCAAGTGACAAGTGGAAAGTGATAAGTAATAGCTTCGGCTATACTTATCTGATCAAGTGATAAAGTGATAAGTTATAGCTTCGGCTATACTTATCTGATCAAGTGACAAAGTGATAAGTGATAGCTTCAGCTACACTTATCTGATCAAGTGACAAGTGGAAAGTGATAAGTGATAGCTTCGGCTACACTTATCTGATCAAGTGACAAGTGAAAAGTGATAAGTGATAGCTTCGGCTATACTTATCTGATCAAGAGACAAAGTGATAAGTGATAGCTTTAGCTACACTTATCTGATCAAGAGACAAAGTGATAAGTGGCTACACTTATCTGATCAAGAAACAAAGTGATAAGTGGCTACACTTATCTGATCAAGGGACAAGTGATAAGTGATCATACGTAAGACCATAGTTATACTATGGCAAAGTGAAAGTGAAGTACTCAATTTTCCGTGACCGTTCCTTAATTTGATTAAGGATGGTAAGTGACAAATGGGCCCAAAAGAATTAAAGTAAATGGATAAGTGGTAGTGTATTTATATCAGGACGATGTTGTTATTCAAACTAAAGTGATATTTTCATTGCTAAATTGAGAATTTCATAAATGTGTTATTGAATGGTATAATCAATAAACATTGAGTTAAATGGTAAATACGTATTAATTTTGAATTTGATGTCATTGAATTGTACGTGAATTAAATGGAAATTTCTAGTGATATGATTTAAATTATGAGCATGAGAAATTGCGAATTGAATGAAATGGAAATGAAGCATTAAATTGCATGAGTATGTATCGGGTCTCGCAGGCCCTAATTATTATGATTATAATATTTTGAGGATATATTGTGAAAAGTTATAGAAACATGTTAATTATTTTTGAAAGTTTTAATTTTGATGAAATTTTATAACTCGGTTAAATACGTTTACAAGTGTATGTGTTTTGGTAATGCCTCGTACCCTATTCCGGTGTTGGATACGGGTAAGGGGTGTTACAAGGATACATATAAGGGCTAGGATACACACTTGGTATAATCTGAAGAGGCTGTGATGTGGGTGTCGTCGGTTGAGGTGTTGGGCACGATGATTATAGTGGTGCTGTTGACGAGTCTGTGCCATCATCTTTTCTCATTAGATTTAAAGGTCTCTGTTGTTCCCTTTCAACACGAATTTACCGATGCCTCAACTCTTCTGACAGTAAATATAGCTTGCCATGGATCCTAAACCATGACATGTAATCTGGCACGCACGCTAACTCTGGAACGATGAACGGTTCCTAAGTAGGTATACGATCATTCTGATTTTTCCATATTTTGATATATTTCGACCAGAATACCGACCAATTCGTATTCGATTGTCGTAAGTCAATTTTGTACTCATCATTGAACACCTCAGGTGCCACGGGAATTACTTGTCGAAATCTAAATTATCGCAACACTCTATCTGTCTGGTGTATCTCCACGGCAGCATAGTTGACCAATGGGACCTGCACGTGCCAAATGTTCGAAATTGCTCGAATTTTCGGATCCTCGTATGGTGTCCATTGAAACTAAATGAACATGATAAAAATATTAGTTATGTATATAATACTAAATACTAAATATGAAACGACTATTTTATGTATATATATTATTTAATACTTAATTGCGCTTCTGACCGTTGGTTTAATAAAAGCCATATATCTTCAAGAGCGGCAGGTATTCCAACATAACTCGTCGAATGGGTCCACCTAATTAAATACATTTTTAGCATACAATTTTATTTTAAATCTATGTAATAATTATAAAATATAATATAAAGTTTACCTTGTTATGAGTGGGAATGTATATGGGTGGTCCACTCGAGGACGTAAAAATGGAAAAAGAAACCGAGCCCATGATTGTAGTAGTGATAGGCAACCTTCGATTTTGGCTTTAGTTGGTGGCGTCGCCCCGTACATCTCCCGGTACAATATTGCCAACACGGCAGACCCCTAACTAAATTCGCCAGCTGCTCTAAAATCAACGAGTTTCAACACCCACTTAGATGTACGAGGTTTCGTGACAAGTCCGACATCAAATAACCTCTAATCATCTCAATAATGTATATCCGAGTATATCATGTTCTTTCTACTTTAGTCGAATTATTCCCCAGCTACGGGAATATGTCTTGTAACTAGCCCATCTCGATCTGACCTCCGTAAATATTATCCGAAATTGCACCCAAAATATTAACATAGGCTCCCCTATCAGTAGATTGAACGGACCCGGTAAGTGCGGACCCATCCACCGGCAATCCTAATCGTAACTGCACGTCCTCTAGAGTGATGGTACACTCTTCGCATGGAAGATGAAATGTGTGCGTCTCAAGTCTCCACATTTCTTTCAACGCGCTAATGAGTTTCGGGTCCAACTTGCACCCCCGGCTTATAGTGGCCACGTGCCAAAAACCCGATTCCCGCAAGTAATTCTCTATCAACGATGATGGAAGACCAGATATATTACGAATATAACATTGTAACACCCGATCTATAGATTATTATAAAAAATTATACAATAAAATTCATTAAAATTACATAAATGAAAATAATATTAAATAATATTGCAAAATTAAAATTAACCTTTACCATTTTCATTTGTTCAACGGTGATATGTTTATGATCAAGATGAATTAATTCCCCAGTCATTGCTAACACGATCAAATATTTTTGAAATTATAAAAAAATACTAATTCAGGGAAAAAATTAAAAAGAGCTTTTTTTGCCAAAATTAAAGAGAGCTTTGAGAAATTTGGAGAGAAATTTGAGAAAAAATTGAAGAAATATTGTGTGAAAAAATAGGAAGGCGGTTTGATAGTTTTTTTTTTTTACCGTTGGACCCCCCAATGGTCAAAAAATCAAATAGTTGTTGGGGAAAAAGCACGGGCTAAAACACGTTCCTGGGGAGCGATTTTGCCACGTCAACAAAGCGCGTCCATGTGGGTGCGTTTTGTGCTGACATGGCAAAATCGCTCCCCCAGGGACACGTTTTGCTAAAATCGGCCCTTTCTGGTAAATAATGAAAAAATTGGCTCATTTTCGTAAATAAAGTTAGAAATGAGCCTTTAATGGTAAAATGGTCTCTTTTTTCATTACCGGTGAAAAATTAATTGAAAAAAATGTCCATCTGGAAAGAAAAATGTTATATGAAAAGTAAATTTTCAAAAATTGAAGATTTTGATAGCTTAATCATGTATTTTCATAAAAAAATAGGTAATTATTTTAAGAAAATATATATATTAAAAAGCTCTTGAGAAAGTGTGAAAAAATCAATTAAGCCACAGTATTAATTTTCCATCTAATTAAGCTCCCACTTATAATTAAAATAATTAATTAAACATCTTTATTAACAATTTTCGTTATTGACCATGTTCGCTATTAAAAAAAATTGACGAGGTAATCAAATGATGACAGGTGACAGCTTCAGGTTTAATTTAATATTTTCTCAATAAAAATAATTAAAAACATAGAAAATAATTTTTAAAATAAGATAATCAGAAAAACAAGGAAAAAAGTTATAAAAATTATAAAATATATAAAAGTAAAATTTTCTAAAACTTTTAAATTGATATAAATTTATAAAAATATAAAATATTATAGATATTACAATATAATATAAAAATATAAAATTAAATAAAACATATTTAAAATTTTATAAGAGCGTATTAAATTTGTATAAAAATCATAAGAATTATTTAAAATTATCAGAAATTGATGTAAACTTATAAATATTATTTAAAAAATCATAAAAACTTTAATTGGACTAGATTAGTCAGTTAGATTGAAATCAATAAGGGTATCAGTCCGAAGAAAAATATTAAGACTAGTTGGCCTAAGAACTGAACGGTTGAATCAATTTTTTTTAATGTTTTATTTAATTGAATTAGATGAACTAGTCGAACTAGCAAACCATTGGCCTAATCAGTTCGACTATCGATTCAGTTTTGAAAATATTCGTCAGAATATTTCATTTTGGCATATGCTAATAGTTAGATAATGAAATTTTTGTTTGATAAAATATATTAAAAAATAAAAAACAAAACAATTCAATCGTTTGATTTCTAAGTCAATCGATCTAATGGCTTTCTCCGGGCTGGTACCCTTGTCGATTTTGGTTTAACCGGCTCAACCAACTGATCTGATCCAGTTCAAGTTTTTATAATTTTTTAAATAATTTTTATAAGTTTATATCAAATTTAATAATTTTTAATATTTTAATACATTATTATAAAATTTTAAATATGATTTATTAATTTTATAAAAAAATTATAATTTATTAGAATTTTTATAAATTTATATTAATTTTAATAAAAAATGTAATATTTTTTATAATTTTTCTGATTTTTTAATGTTTTTTAATAAATTTTATAGTTAAAATATTATATTAAACTAAAAGTTATCACATGTCACTATTCGATTGGTTTATCAATTAAATTTAATTGTGAACATGGCCATCGACAAAAATCATTAATAGAAGGGAATTAATTGATTATTTTAGTTAAAAATATGGACTTAATTAATACAATATATTTTTCTTCCTTATGAGCGTATTATAATTATTATTATGGGTAGTTAAATAACAAAAAAAAAAGGTAGAGATAAAGGAGAAATCACGACCAATAAATTTATAAATTAAGATTGAACGACTCATGGGCCAATTTTTTAAACCAATCAAACATGAAGACTTGCACTCCAATTAGAGCCCAATGAAACAGAAGCAAAAGCAATGCATGTTTTAGATTGGGCTCCCATAATCACATTAGAGAGGCCAGTCCATCTTAACATTTGCCACGCCTTCAAATAATTATAAAAATTAAAACCAAAAAGATTAATTTTCAATAAATAACTCTTATATAATATTCCTTTTTAAAAAATAAATTTCAAGACCCCATCAACATCCGCCTTTGAATATATATATAGCAATAAATATTGCTTAAGAAAAAATCTTTCAAAAAAAGAAATGCTTTGATGGCAATCAAACAAAACGAGACTCAAAAAAATTTACTCAAAACCCGACATGTCTAATTTCTTTTGTTCAAATTTAGTTTTCGGCCTTCTCTTTTTAATCAAAGCTTTGTCATATTTCGAGACGGATCTTTTTAAGTTTTGATGTTTAACTCAACTATTGAACAATTCTACTTGGTTTGGATCAATTTCCAACTCTATTTCATGAATTCACTTATATTATTTTTAGATTTCACAGATATTATTGAAAATATGATGATGACTCGTTTATTTATATATATTTTATTTTGTACTATACTCTATAGGACGTATGTCACGTCTAGGAGCGAAGCTAGAAAATTTTTTTATGGGGTCAAAATAAAATTATAATTTTTACGATAATAAAAATACAATTTCACTATTTTAATAGCCTCTATCTTTATAATTTTTAAATGATCAAATCAAATTTTTATCATTTTTAAAGAGTCAAAAAATAAATTTATATTTACTAATTTAAAATTTTAAATATTTAAAAAAAAAACTTTTAAGTAAAAAATTTTCATTTCGCCCATGACCACTCCCTAGAGATTGGAGACAAAAGGAGGGCTCACAGTGGCCTTGTCACAGAATAAATTATTAATGAAGCCAAGGCTAAGTGTAAACACGTTGACAAAAGGGTTGTAAATGAATTAAAAACATAAAATTACAACTGGAGTAGTTTCCTTGTCGTTGAAGGAGACGATGTTGGAAACCGACAGATCTGTCGAAACAAAAATACTACTTATAATTAAATCTCCAAAACAGCCTTCAACGAACATAGATTGGGAAGACTCTTGTAAGAACAGACCATCTTCTCATCATCTCCGTTTTACTCTATTTATATTCATATTTTAATTAATTATATGTTTTTTAGGTCTTATAATTTTGGTTTTATATATATATATTTGCAAGCATTGATGTTTAATTAGAATAATTGACGTGACCGATTCGTGGTGTCCCATGTGAGAAAGGACCTTTTCTAGTAATTTCGTTAAAAAGGAGAAAGAAAATAATATTTTGACCCATCCACTATTTTCATCATCGCCTTTGAAATTTAAAGGCCCAATGGATGATGAAAGATGGAATATTTGAGGAAGGTGTGAGTTTGATATTTAAGTATTTAAATATCATGAATTTGGATATTTTATTTTATTTTGTTTATAATTCGCTTAATTGATATTGTTGTTATCATAGTAATAAAAAAGGTGTGGGTTCGAGCATATTATAATTATGTATTTTTTTCTTATATTTATGAGTTGAGAGAGATTATGGATAAAAATATGTATTATATAAAAACAATTGGTATTGTTAGAAAATATGGTTTCAAGTGCACTTAAACATGGTATAGAAAAAGGTAAATTATACTAATGCACTAAACTAATGGTAAGCTTACATCTTGGCCACTCAACTTTAAAAAGTTACAAAATGGTCATTGAATTATTTGAAATTTTTTATTTAAGTTACTAAGCTATTAAAATCGTCACTATATAGCTTTTTTTGTTCACGCTGTTTATGCCAATTAAAAGTTTTCATTCCTCTCTCTATTATAACTCGGTTTTTTTCATGAAATAGCTTCAAATTTTACAAATCTGCAAAACCAAATTCCAAATAAATTTTTTCTCCAATCTTCGACACTAACCGTTAGATCGAATTAGATTTAAAATATATTCTTTTACATGGCGATGTGTACTAGTCCACCGTACTAATTATCGAGTCATCACTTAGAACTAATTAATTAATTTTTAAAAAATACACTTAATAGCACATAAAGTTAAAAGCTTAAATAAAAACTTTTAAATAGTATAATGATTATTTTATAATTTTTTTAGCTTTCATCCGAAAAAATGAAACAGAATATTCATGATTACACATGCAGCAGTTCCTTACATTTCTTTAGCTGACACCAACTCGACCAGATTTTCCTTTAACACGTGATTGAGAAAGAAGGATGAACATCAAAACCTACCAAACCCTGTTCTTTTGTTTCAACCCAAATTGTTTATCGATTCACAGAGGAAGAGGAAGAGGAAGAAGAAGTTGGGACCCAAGAAAATAATATAAGTTGACTAAATGCATCCCTTGCTGGACCCTCAATAGTGAAAGAAAAGAAGGCATAACAGTCACAGTGTCCCACTTGACTTGACCCAGTAAACTGGAAGGTTTTTAGAAATTTCAGGTTTCCTTTTTCTGTATATTTTGTTATTCAAGAGAGTTCAAAAAAAGGGGCTTGAATTTGATTGTACGAAATGATGTCGTTTGGATGGACGTATCTTCGACGAACAAAGCAAGTAATTGGCAACGAAATTGCATTAAATTGGCCGAAATGGTAGTGACTTGCCTTAAAGGTTGACTTGGCTCCTTTATAAAGTTTGCTCAACCTTAAAGCTTTTCCATCATTACCCAACCCACTTTACTTCTAATTTCCACCTCTCATTTTCTTCCCAAAGCTCCAAAATGAAGGTTAGAATTTCATGTCTTTAATTTGTTATTAATTTTAATTATCTAGATAAAATATTACGTACTCCTTTCGTTTTCTTAAAGGTTTTGTTTTCGACAGAAAATTGTGTTGAAGTTGGATTTGCACAACGACAAATGCAGACAGAAAGGCATGAAGATGGCCTCTGGTCTTTCAGGTATTATATCTATTAACACTAATTCTACAAACCCTAAACCTTGAACCTTGCCAAAAAACGAACCAACTGGTTTTTTTTTTGTAGGGGTTGAGTCGGTTGCAATAGACAAGGACCAAAAATTGACAGTAATAGGAGATGTGGATCCAGTTAAGGCAGCGCAGAAATTAGGCAAGTTATGCCATACTGAAATAGTTTCGGTCGGACCGGCAAAAGAGCCGGAGAAGAAGAAGGAAGAACCCAAGAAACCACCGGAACCAAAGAAAGACCCACCGAAAGAACTTGTAGTACAATACCCGTATCCAATGATATGTCACCCTCCATACTATCCTCCGTTTCCCGATTATTACTATAAACCTATCGAGGAACGTCCACCTGCTTGCATTATCTCTTAATTTTTTTGGTGTTTTAGATATCAAAATTGTAATATTATATAATAATTAATAAATAAGAAAATTAAAAGAAATATCTTTTCTAATTTCTTTAAGTGCTGTCAATGTTCATTTGCAAATGTTTTGGTTTAACCCGGGCTAGTTGTTTTAATTTCTAGTTTCATTTAGTCAGCGATGAAGTTAGAAAATTTTGAAAATATTAAAATTAAATTGTATATTTTTACGATAGTCGTAACAATATAATTTTAATATTTTAATAGTTTATATTTTTGTATTAATTTTTAAAATATTAAATTAAATTTTTATTATTTTTAAAAGGACAAAATGTAATTTTATCATTATTAATTTAAAATTTTATAAATTATAAAGAGTTTAAATAATAATAAAAAAGCTCTTGCAGCCTCCTAGCTCCGCCATAATAATTATTTCAAATTCTAGTTTCCTTATGTAATTATTTTCAAATTTTGGTTTCCTTGGGTTGATTTCAAAAGTTCTATTTTAACCTAGGAAATATTTTCATATTCTAGTTTCACCCAAATTCATTTCCAAGTTCTAGTTTCATCCAACTTCATTTTCCAAAACTTCTGATCTTACTTAAGGTGTTTTTAAACTTAAAATTACTCTATAATTCTTTTCAATTATTGTTGTAATACCTCGAAAATTACTACAATAAGAAAATAATATATTATCCTTGATATAGTAAAATGAGGAAATAAAATGATAAAAATGGGAAGTTTTGAGTTATGTCAACATTGGGAAGTAGATTATGATATATTAATTCAAGAAATGACTAAATCGTAAAAGTGAAAAAAGTTTTGTGACCCAGGAGTAAATACTCAAAATTTGAGGGGTTAAAGTGTAAATATAAAAATTTTGAAGGACCAATAGTGCATATATTTTAAGGGTGCAATGATCTAAGGAAAATAGATGAATTAGGACCAAATTGAATAAGTGGAAAAAGTATGAGGGGTTAAATCAAAATTTACCAAAATAAGTGATGAGTCAATGGAGGAATTTTGAAGATAATTTAGCAAAATAGTCATTTAGCAAGGAAGATAATTTTGAAGAGTAATGATGATGTTGGTGATATTTTAGATTCATTAAATAAATAAATATTAGTTTATTAATATTTTGATTTGGTTTTAATTATATTTTATTATTATATTTAGTATATAAGGAAAGAAACATCTTTCCATGCTACCAATGTGAGAAAAGAAAAGAAAGAAAGAAATTTTATTTTCTTTACAATTTGGTCCTTTTACCAAAAATTCACCATACTTAGAAATCAAAAGAATTTCCATAGCCACCAAGAGAGAAAATATAATAAGGAGACTATGAGGAGCTAGAATATCAAGTTAGATTCAAGAAATAGAAGCTGGAGGAGAGAGAAAATCTAGGTAAAGATTGAAATCAATAGGACAAGGTAAAAACATCAATATTTCAATATATTTTTAAGTTTGATATTATTGAAAAAACATGAAAATGATGTTAAAGTAGAGTTTTCTTATATAAGGTTCTATGGTCTTGATATGTTAGTGGAGGGAAATAAGAGGAAGTGGTGGGAAATATTATAGAGAAAGGAAAGGAATGTGTTATAAACTTGATTATTAATATTTTGCACCAAAACAGTTTTAGACAGTAGCAGCAGTCTGACTTTGAAAATTCACCAAAAATTGTATAAACTGAATTAAAGGTTAATTAAAGTATTAAATTAAAGCTTATTAAGTCCAGTTTTACATGGAAGAAACATTGTAAGCAAAGTAATTTCATATTATGAGATATATGAATTTTTGTGAGACAATGTCGTATTGATTTTGGGTTCCCCTATTCTGACTTTGGAAAATTATCAAAAATTATAAAAAAATAATTAGGGGTTTAAATTTATATGTTTAAATTTTTAATGAGTCTATTTTCACGAGAAACAAACGGAAATATCATCCAAACTCCGTGCTAAAAGATAATTATTTTTTAGTAAAGAAAGGTCGAAGCTGTCAAACAACAAAAAAAGGATAAATTTGAAAATTTTACTGTACTTATTAGCTAAATTATAAATTCTGAATTTTTTATGGTAGAAAGATATTTGAATCTAGGTTCAAAAACATTAAGCGGATCTTAATTTAGAATTCTTTAGCTCAAGATATAAATAATTTAGTGAACAACTTTGACATGAACAACTTTGACATGAACATACAAGTAAATACTAAAATTATAGATAATGTTACATATAAGCATGTTATATACATTATGGATGTGGAATGGAGAGGAGGAGGAAAATATATATGAATATTTAGATAGAATGGGTTTGCATTAAAAATGACTAATTTGCATGTTGTAGGCTCAGGGACTGAATTGAATAAAAGTAAAATTTTAAGGGTAATTTTATAAAAATGTTAAAAATGACCAAATTGCATGAAATAATTTATTTTATTGTCTAAGTTAATATATTGAGTTCGGTTACTAAAATATAATTCGTCAACTTAAAATTTATTTATTCGATTCGACTTAACTCAATCGAATACTCAACTCTAATATCAACCATACAAATTGTATTTATATATCACAGTCAGAGTGTTCTAGTTGGGCAAGTAAAGTAGAAGGTTCATAGAAGTTTGAAAATTCCATGTTTTTTTTTATAGATATTTGCTTCTTCAGAAAAGGAGGAATTTCAAAAAAAGGGGGTTGATTTGATTGTAGGAAGCGACGACTTTTTGGCAATGACTTGACTTAAAGGTTGACTTGGCTCTTTATAAATTTCTCAAACTCACACCTTTTTCCATCATTCCCAAAGCCAAACCTGCTTCACCTCTACATCTCATTTTCTTCAATTTTTTGCTAAAAATTTATCCCCAAAGCTTGAAAATGAAGGTTAGATTTCCATTTATTTAATTTGTTACTTTCAGTTATTGTGCAATTTCAAAAAAAAAAATACTGAAACGGAAACTGGTATTGTTTTTGTTTTTGTTTTAAATTATTATTATTACAGAAAGTGGTGTTGAAATTGTATTTACACAACGAGAAATGCAAACAGAAAGCCATGAAGATAGCCTCTGGGCTTTCAGGTAATATTATATCTATTACCACAAATTCGGCAAACCCTTAATCTTGAACATTGCCAGAAAAAAAAAAACTAACTGGTTCTTGTTGTTGTTGTTGTTGTTGCAGGGGTTGAGTCGGTTTCAATAGACAAGGACCACAAATTGACAGTAACGGGAGATGTGGATCCAGTTAAGGCAGCGCAGAAATTAGGCAAGTTATGCCATACTGAAATAGTTTCGGTGGGACCGGCAAAAGAGCCGGAGAAGAAAAAAGAAGAGTCCAAGAAAGAGGAACCAAAGAAACCAGATTCTAAGAAAGAAGATACAGTAACGTACCCGTATCCAATGATATGCCACCCATTAACAGCACAATACTACACTCCGGCACCCAATTATTATGCTTGTTGTGCACCTGTTGAGGAATATTCACCTGGTTGCGTTATTTCCTAAAGTTTTGGGTTTTTAATTATCAAATTCATATTTTTATATGATTGAAGAAGAATAACACAACTCTTTTCTCCCTTTCTGTATGGTATGGTGGGTTTACTGTTAAGTTTTTGGGTGTACAGAATACAGATGCTGTAATTTCTTAGTAATGGGAAATTAAATTACTATTTTTGGATATTTTATGATTGTGATAGTATTTTTTTTATATTTTTCATCAATTTTACATAAATTTGATTAATAACAAATTTAGCTCTTGTAATTTATACATTCTATCAATTTGGTCATAATAAAATAAATTTAACGCACAATTTTTTTTAAAATCAATATCAAATTAATAAAATATATAAATATTGAGAGTTAAATTTATTATTATACCAATCATATTTATGCACAATTGACTAAAGATATTAACATTATGATTAATCTATACTTAATTGCTCACTTCCAAATTTGGTAGGGAATAATTTGCTTTAAGTTTTTTTATCTTTTAAATAAACTAAATTGCCCAATTCAAAAGTGAGAGAGACTTTAAGGACTTTTTACGTAAAATTTTCCAAGTGTGTATACTTTCATCTTCAAAAAAGAAGACAAACGTAACAATAAATTACAGTTGTCATATTTTGTCAATTTAATTCTTATTTAAAAAAATTAAATTTACCCATTAATCTTTTAAAAAGAATAAAATCATTTTTTAACGAAAATACTACGATTTTAATGTTATAACCATTAAGCTTAACGATTTTAGTCTTGACCATATGGTAACAATTAAATCTGTTTGGTTAAGTTTTGCCACTAGTCCTGTATTGTGCATTAGTTGTAGATTTAGTTCACATTTTCCAATTGGATCATTCTTAGTGGTTGTACCTTTTGAATTCCAAAATTTTAGTCTTAATGTAAACGGCAGTAGTTAAATCTATTAATTGATTTTTTGTAAGTAATATGTAAAAATAACAAATTGACATAGCATTACACATATGATAATAAGTTTGACACGTCAAATTTTAAAAATAGCATAACTTCACAAATTTAATGGTTATCATTTGATTATGGCTAAAATTTTTAAATTGTAAAAGTACTAAATCAAAATTCGACCTTAAATATGCAACTTATGCAAAGTAAAAGGTCTAAAGCAGAATTTGACCTTAAATTATGGTTCCATCAATTGTATTATAAGATTCATTTTTTTTTTGTTTCGGCATAATTTATACAATCACTAATATTTAATTTTTTTTAATTTAAAATTATTAAATTTTAAATCTAATTTATCTCAATAATCTCAAACATTTTTTGCAATATTACTAGAATGGAATCAGATCAATTGGATTATGAAACTCAGATATATTAGTTTAAACAAAAAAAAATGAATAGTTCTGAACGAATTGCTTGAAATTAATAAACGATAAATAAATAAAAATTTAAAATTAAATTGATTTAACCAATTTATATTGTTTTAATTTTATAGAAACCGAGTAAAGTGGAAGGTTTATAGAAACTTCTTCCACTATCAATTTTTCAAAGCGACCTTTTTTTCTCCTTCAAAACCGAAGGCGGCCCTTTTGCTTTCAAAAAGGTTGGTTGCGTTAAACGACGTCGTTTCGTCGACGTATCTTCCACGAACCTGAACGAAGCACCCATGTGTATAACTTGACTTCAGTTTGACTTGTCTCCTTATATAGTTCGCAAAAACCTTCAGCTATTTCCCGTCAAACCCAAAGCTTCTCCTACACGTCTACTTTCCTCTCTCTTTTTTCCCCCTCTATTTCTCTTTCAATCTTTGTTACACAAATTATCTCCAAAGCTTGAAAATGAAGGTTAGATTTCCATTTCTTTAATTTGTATTCTTACATAATATATATATATGTTTACTGAAACTGGTTCTGTTTTCTTACAGAAAGTGGTGCTGAAATTGGATTTTCACGACAACAAATGCAGACAGAAAGCCATGAAAACAGCCTCTGGTCTTTCAGGTATTGTATATTTGCATCTGTTATCACCAACTTAAAAGACCCAGATCTTGAAGCCAGACAAAAAAAAAAACTAACTTAACTGAATTTTTTTGGGGGGTTGCAGGGGTTGAATCAGTTGCCCTGGACAAGGACCAAAAACTCACACTCACGGGAGACGTTGATCCAGTCGTGGCAGTAAGGAAACTAAGGAAGGTATGTTACACTGAAATAGTCTCGGTCGGACCGGCGAAAGAGCCGGAGAAGAAGAAAGATGAGCCCAAGAAAGACGAACCGAAAAAACCGGCGGATACGAGCAAAGATCCGCCCAAAGGCGCGGTGGTACAGTACGTTTATCACCCCTCAATGCCCCAGTACTACCCGCCGGTACCCGATTATTACAGTTACGGTAAAAGTGTGGAGGAAGATCCGGCTGGTTGTGTTATCTGCTAAAATTTTTGTTCTTTATATATACATATATTAGTTGGAAAACTCAATGAAGAAGAAGATGAAAAAAAATAAAACACATTTTGGATTGGTTTTTTTCTTTTTAAATTCTGTTTTTGTACAGCATGGTGGATTGATTTTAGTTTTGTTCTCACATATGTTGTATTCTATTTTTATTAGTAATGGAAAATTAAAATTATTAATTTTCAGTATTTTATTTACGATGGATTGAGTTTTATTTCGAATAGCACGTATATTATTATCAATATAAAAGAGCGTGAGTTCAAAAATGTATTATCAATTTATTTATAAATTGAATGTAAAGAAAATAGAAATGATCAAAACCAACTTGGTGAGGGTAATTACTTTTTTTCAATTTTAAACTCTTGTTGCATCATTTTCTGCTTAGGTAACCAGGAATTTGCACAAAAGGGTGAGTTTTTAAATTTTATATGTGATGATGCATACAATAATAATTGAATTAGCTGGTTTATTCATTAAATTAGTAAAATAATTATTTAAATCCCAATTTGAAGGATGCGTTGAAAGGTGTTGAGATTTGGTCTACGATATATATATAAATATATACTTTTCCGCTTGACACAAATTTTAAATGGGAAATTACAGGTCATTGAATTATTAGTTAATTTATGTTTTAGATACATAATTTTAAAAAGTTACAAAATAGTCACTAAACTATTCGAAAATTTTTTATTTAAGTCATTGAAATTTAAAATTTGTTATTGTATGGCCTTTTTTGTTCAAACTACCTGCGCCAATCGAAAACTCTAATTCTTCTTATTTTCTACAATTTAGTTTTTTTATGAATAACTTTAAATGTCACTGACCATCGGTTCAACTTAGATTTAATGTATGTTCCTCTACTTTACAATTGATACTGATTCACCGTAATAGTCGTTGAATTGTCGTTTTGAGCTCGCTAGTCCGACTTAAAGAAAAAAAAACTTAACAGTCAGTGACTTAAATAAAAACTTCTAGATAGTTCAGTGATCATTTGTAACTTTTTGAAATTGAATAACCAAAATATAAAATTACTAACAGTTTAATGATCTTAGGTGTAGTTTACCTGTTTTAAATTGATCTCTAAACTTTTAAACACTTTAATTAAAGCCTCGAAGAAATATTATTGTACCAATTAAGCCTTTTTATAGTCTTGTCATTAGTTTAAGAATTAAGCATCACCCAAATCTAACCTAAAACACATCGATGGAATTGTAAATAGTGTGTATTTATTATATTGACAACTTAAATATGAAGGTGTTCAAAAATATCTTAAATTTTTTAGTCTTATTTAAAAAGAAACCGTAGTACTCAAAATAAACATGTTATAAATTAAAGGTATAATGATAATTTTAGCCTCTAAAATTGATTTATTTTGTCACTTTGGCTCTCTACTGATAAATTTTAGTCAATTTGCTCGGTTTTGGACAGAAAAACTGATTGAACTATTAAAAATTTAACAATATTGATGTGACCACTAGTGTGACAATCCACGTATAATTTATAAAAAGTACTTTAAAAAACGAACAAATTTCAAAAAAGTTAATAAAAACTTTTAGAAAATTTATTCATATTAAGAATGAAGTATATGCAAAATGTCATGTGAGTTGTCATGTCAATATCATTAAAATTTTGATAGTTTAATTAATTTATACGTGAAAAGAGTAAATAATTAGATTCATTTTTAAAGGTCGAGAGCCTAAATAACCCCAAAAATTAAAAATTAAAATGAAAAAATAAATAAACTTTATAAAATAAATTTATCTGTATATCTAAATTAAACCATGACTATAACTTGCTTTGTTTTTTAAGTGTATCTTACGTTAAAACCAAACTGATATGAAAATATGACTAATTAACGAATCGTTTAAAAAATGGAGGGATAGTTTTAGAGGCTTTTTGGGGTTAAATCAATTAATTTTCTTTTAATTTCGTCGATTACGTGTTGATTGGTTCAAAGGCTATAATAGGAAAAGCAAGCGAAATAGAACACGTTTTGATGAAAAAGATCTGAAAGCGGAACCTTTCCATCTTTATCTTCATTCCCTCCTCTGCTCCACGTGACGTCATAACAATAATTGTGGTTTTTGGTGTTTTATATAGATAGCTCATTTATTGTCTTGTACTATCACTTGGCAAGTCAAATATTGCACAAACATTGTAAGCACAGACGGGATAGCACTATGGTGTCTCTCAGTCCCCAAGTCGCTAAGTATTACGGTCCGCGTTTAGTTTATTTTTTTATTTTATATTATAGTATTTAATTTTATTATTATCGTTATTTTTACACTAATAATAGGTAGGCGCATCGTCCATTTAAACTTACACTAAAAGACCCAGGTGAGTCACGGTCCCCTAAAATAGTAAAATTTTAATTTAAGTTTTTTATAATTTATAAAATTTTAAATCAATAATTATAAGTTTACACTTTGCCCCTAAAAAACGATAAAAATTTGATTTAATCTTTTAAAAATTATAAAGATATAGACTATTAAAATGATAAAATTATATTTTTATTATCGTAAAAATATACAATTTAATTCGAGAGCCTGAACAACTTTAATGAGATGAAAATATATATCAAGTCACTTTATAAGATTTTATTATTCATGTATTCTTTTTTATCTCTTAAGGTATTTACTGGAACAAGTCTAATAATTAATCTTTAATAATTTATAGGCTCATTAAAGGGATAGATACTGGCCACAAGTTTTAAAATTGTTTCATACTCAATGCAAGGATCGAACCTCTAATCACGAGTTAGAATAAAAGAGACCCTTACCATCTTACTTAACTCATGTAACTTTTTTTATTCGATAATGAAAACGATATTGATGCAATAATTATTCGAACATTTGTTGAATACACTAAAAAAGATGTAAATTTTGTGTTATAATCACTGAAGAAGGAGCAACGAGACCGATGTTGATTGACCCAATTGGCATTTACTAGTGCCCATTGTTTTCGAAAGTGTCCATAATTTATTTTCTCCAATCCCAGAAATCTGAATGGGTCGCAATCAATCCCTCGTCTCAGCATTGATGAATGATGGATTAATTTGTTTTAAAATAATAAGTGTAGTAGTCAATAATGGCAGCCAAGTATTACACAATCTTTTTATTATATTTTGGATTGAATTTTTATTTTTTATTTTTAAAAAATAAATAAATAAATTTCTGTAATTTAAATGTTCGTTTTGCTGTTATATGATAAATTTTATCTTTAACTTTTACATATTTATTTAATTTAATTTTTATTTTTTTATTTAAAGTAATTAATCCATTCAACCAACCTTCCTACTCCTTTGAAATCTAATAAATTTAAAGGTGTGAGGACAATTAGACAATGAAATCATATTGTTGAAGGAAAAAAAGTTGAGAGCTTTTTGATTTTTTTTTGTCTAAATTTCATCCAAAAAGTTAACACTTTAACATTATTTTTCTTTTACACTTTTAAAAAGATATTATTTTTTAAAGTAAACTATTAAAATAATTATTTTTATTTATCGCAGGTAAAATTTTAGTTACTTATGTTTGAAATGTTACATTTTAGTTACTTAAATTATCGTGTTATAACATTTTAGTCACTGAATCCTTAAATGTCATTAACGGTGTAACGGTAAGCTGACGGGACACGTTAAATCATCATTTCAAACAAAAAAAATAGGTTAATTTATACAATCGGTCCTCGTATTTTTTATTTCGAACAATTTAATTTTTTTCTTTTATGTTGTTTTAACTTTCTTCTTTATCTTTTCCATTATCTTCTGCTTTTCCCTTTGTTTTTCTCCTTTCTTCATTTTTTTAATATAATTTTTCTATATTTTCTAATTGTTAAAACTGGTCCTTATATTTTTATTTTTTTGAAATGAAGCGAACTTGTGGACTAATTTTTATATAAAACAACTTTTGGTTATTTAAAATAATAATAAATACGTTCCTCATAGCAATACTGATGCTGTCTAAATCGAATGCACTGCACACTTAACCCTGCATCATTAACATTATTAAATTAAACATCCGATTTTGGCCTAAAAAAAAATTTAAAACAAGAAGCATTGGATCCATCACAACAATTGGGTAATTAACATAATCCAAATATTTATGCATATTATAACTCTTCAGATCCATTAGATTCCAAGATAAAAATATTGTTAGTGATTAGGGAGGGAAAAAAAGAGAGGATTAGGTAGGATTAAAATGGTTTTTTTTTAAAATTATTTTATTTAATTGCGAACGTGAAAATAAAATTAAATTCTCATGGTTTAATTATAAAGTTAAACTCTCTATTTTATGAAAATTAATAAATTAATTTATTTCCTTGAATTTGTCAAATTTTAATTATCCTATTTCAAGAAAAATCAAGGTATTCGTCGAGACTTAAACAGAACAATAATTATCAGTGTCAATTTATATTTGATGGTACGGAAAAATAAAAAATTCAGCCATGATATTTTGAACAATTTTGGTTCACAAGTTAAAAGACCATGATTATCTAAAACTAAAAGTGTCTACGAGATTCCAAAATAATTCTAGAGCTCGAGTCAAACCCATAAACAAACATCATATTATTTTAATTTTTTAATAAACATATATTTTTATAATTAAATCTAATATAAATATTAAATCGAAATCGGGTTGGATCGATCAATTTGAGCAAACCACCCAACCCATGGATAAAATTACCCAAACTGAAATAATAATTTGTAGTTTACGGGTAAAAGTAACACAAAACTTCTTATATTATATCATTGATTGCGTTTTAGTTATTTTATTTTAAAAAATAGGGAAATTAGCTCCTGCATGTTAGATGGGTCGACAAAATAGTCTCTCCGTCAAGTTGTGTTTATATATAAGGTATAACAATAAATTTAGCCCTCAACATTTACACATTTATTCAAATTGACCTTTACTCTTATATTGGAGGTAAATTAGAAAATTTTAAAACTAATAAAACTAATGTGTTAAAAGGGGCTTAATAACAAATTTTAAAAAATCAATTAAGCCCTTTTGAAGTTTAAAAATTATTTAAAAATCATAAAAACTATAAACAAAAGTTATGAAATTTTTAAAATTATAAAAAAATTATTAAAAAAATAACAATACCGACCCATTAAAATCTAATGATTATAATATTTAAAAAAAATTCTTCCCTACTCTTTTATCGGGTTGGTATTACTATTTTTAATAAAAAATTATTATTGTGATTTTTTATAATCATTTTTAGCTTGTTTTAAATATAACTATTGTAAATTTCAACCTTCAAAAGTACATTTTAATGCAAATTTTTTAGCTTTATACCCCACCACCCAAAATTTTTAGTTTTGTCTTGACCCTCCATCATACAATTCCTAGTTTTACCTCTACATGTGTATGTGTCACAGGTCACACCTTGAAGCCAGTGACCAAGGCACAAAGAATGTCTCATGGAGGTCTACAAATTAAAATGTCTCATGGAGGTCTACATATTAAATAAGACTCATTTGATTCACTTGAACTGACCCAATTTGAGGAACTATTGACGAAACTCATTTACTTCACCTTAGTGGCTTCGCTCGGTGAGGTAATTATGGGAAATTAATAAATTAACAAATTAATTCATTTATTTGAATTTGTCAAATTTTAATTATCCTATTTCAAGAAAAAACAAGGTATTCATCATGATTTAAAAAGAACAATAATTATTTGTGTCAATTTATATTTGGTGGTACGACAAACAAAAAAAAATTTCAATCATGGTATTTTGAATAATTTTGGTTCACAAGTTAAAAAATCATGATTATCTAAAATTAAACATGTCTATGAGATGCCAAAAGAATTCTAGGCCTGAACTCGAGCCAAACCCATAAAAAACATCATGTTATTTTAAAATTTTTAACAAATATATATTTCTATATTTTTTACAATAAAAAAATAACAAAACAATTCATAAAACTTCAAACTGATTAGCATGATGTAGATTTGTCAGGTTGTTATGTTTAAAATTTTAAAATTTTAATCAAATTTTCTATTAAAAAATAATAATTGGTCTCTTTTTAAAACATCGCTAGTCAAATTTGGTGAAGTGAAAATTTAGCTTTTTAAAGGAAGAATAAAGTGAAATTTTAGAAAAAATATATTGTAAACTTTAAGTGATACATTCATCTTTAATTTAAATTGACTTAACATTTGGTATAAATTTATGAAGGAAAACAATAAAAAATTCATAAAAAAACTATAAAATTAAAAGAACGTTAGGGATTTCCACTAAAGTTAGCAGCGAGATTGAAAAATTAAATTCCCGCTGAGTTAGTAGCAGTGGAGGGAAAAAAGTAAAGGAAAACAAACAGAAAGAGAAATGGGAAAGAAGAGAAATGCGAGCACAATGGACGACGTTGATCGATTGTTCGAATGTTTCAAGTGTGGCATCTCTCCTCCTCGTAAGTTCCTCTCCCTTTTTCCTTAATATTGTGTGTGTGTGTGTTTTCCCCCAATTTTTTGTATATTTGTTAAGTGAATTACACTGCAAAATTTGAAATCCGATAGTCGACGATGATTTTCATGAAGCGTGATAGTTGATCAAATCGTTTATGAGAGATTCGTTGTATTTTATTGAATTTCAAATTTTATTAGTAAAAAAGTTTCAATTTAGGGCAATATATTGCAATCTTCATCATCATTGGTTATCGAATTAGTGAACGAGTTGGTACCGATTTTAGTCCACTGCAAATTTACTTGATTTTAACGTGTTTGTACAAATTAAAGAAAAGCAAAAGAGGGAATAATAAAGTGTCTTGATTTATTTTTAACTAGAATCTGCTGTAAGGGAAAGGAAAGGGTGTAGAAGCAAGATGAACCAAGGAAATTCAACCAGAAAGGTCTCCGCGTCACCTTGTTCGCCTTCCCTATCTGAACAAAGAAAGGCAACTGCAACCAGTGCACAACTCTCTGTCGAGAAGGTATTTTAAGTTGAATTGGCTTTGTTCTGTTTAAACTTATAGTTTACTGGTTATGCAAGATTTGTGTATTTGGGACAAACAGAGTCCTGAATGGTAGTCTCTTTAACTTAGACTTGTTTGTTGACAAATCGGTTTTTCTTTGCTATATTAATGTAGAAATTGACTTAACTTCATGTTTCTTTTAGTGTGTTTCAACAGCAGCTCAGCCAGGAAAATTTAGCCGTGGGAAACAGTTCTCGCCAGTTATATTTTATGGGTCTCCACATGGCGTTCCTCCAAAAAGACCATTGAGTTTGCTGCGCTTGTTACGTGAAATTCACATTGATCTCAGTGAACAAGAAAAATCGAATTTAAGGTAGTTGTTTGACTCTATTTCAGCACTTCTAGGATTCATGTTACATCAACTGTTTTGACTAGAAAGCATTCATTGTCTCTTTTCTTATTATTCTTTTTTTATTGACTTGGCTCTTGTTACTCATTCTTTAGAACACAAGTATGGGCTACATTTCCAAGACAGGATGAAGCAGTAAAGTTTGCTAAAGTACATGCAAATGCACATGTTTTTAGTTATCAAGATCACTATAGTGGACAAAGAAGATATCTTGCTTCTACATATGAGGAGTTCTGGAAGAGGTCTTTACTATTTTTTCTTGCCTGTTCAGATTTGATTTATTCATGAGAATTATCCTTTTAAACTCTGCGTTTGTTGCTTTGTTATCCTGTCATTCCAGGTACAAAATAATGGAATCAAAACTTCGCCATCACTATGAAGTGATTCAGGAGGTAGAAATCTCTACACATCTGTCCGTAATTGAATGAACATGTGTAATATTATATGATGTCAGTTTTCCATTCTAGCCAATTTCCATTCATACAGTTTGTCTGTGCTTGAGTAGTAAAACCTGAAACTACCATGAGGAGATGTTTGACTCTTCTTTTTTGTCATTGACATTATTTTATTGATTGTGGCTGCATTGTTTCTAGGGTTTCCCGTGCCACTTGTACTTTGATTTGGAGTTCAATAAGAGAGACAATTTGGGAAGGGATGGAGATGAAATGGTTGATCTCTTGATTTCTGTCATTCTAGAGGCCTTACTTGAAAAATACTCTATCAATGGAAATCAGGATTGGGTGGTGGAGCTTGATTCCTCTACTGAAGGTACCGTTCTGGGGTGTCTATGATTTGTGCCCCTTAGAATTTGTGATATCTTTGTACTTCTGATAAGAACAGCGAACATCATAGAAATGTGCATCAAATCATTTACTTTTTCAAGACAAATGATTTGCTTTTATACCGGGGTTTGTTTCTTAAAATTATATCGCATTGGTATAAATACTCAAATGCAGAGAAGTTTTCTCGCCATTTGATCATGCGGATGCCAAAGACTGCTTTTAAGGACAACTCACATGTGGGTGCATTTGTTGCAGAGGTATGCCTTACTTGAAAATTAACTGTGTTAATTAGTGTTATATATAGCATTGTTTTGTTGCCACCATCAGGGGAAACCTGCTATAGTTAATTTTCTTTCCTTTTTACTCTTATGCATCAAAATGCTAACCATTATCACTAGTTGTTGACATTTATCAGATATGCTCACGCATAGCAAGTGCAAAGGAAACGGATGAAAGATTTGAAAAGTTATATGTAAAAAAAGATTCAACCTCTGATTCACCTGACCAACTTTTTGTGGACACTGCTGTCTATTCTAGAAATCGTTGCTTTCGCCTGGCTCTATCATCTAAGGCAGGAAAGAATTCCTTCCTCTTACCTACTGGGCGTTTCAAATGTAAGGACATGGTATGCTAATTTACTCGCTTGAATCTTAAAACTTATATTGCAGTGACTTTAATTCTTGACAAGGAATTCTGCTGCTTTTTGTGTGTGTATTCATGCATGTTGGAAAAGATGCTCCATATACAGTACTTGCAAATTTATTAAAATTTTCTAAAAAATTTCTCTGTGACCATTGATATATGTCTTTAGTGCATGATTTATCCTTGCATGCCAGTAGAATGGGCATAAATCATAATTGTATGGAAGTTAGTAAAAGTTACTATTTATATTTTGTTTTCTCAATATCTTATTCAATATCTTATTTTCCTAATGATGGCATGTCCCATTGGCTTACCAGGGCTTGCTTTTGTTTACTAAGGAGATCTCATTCCCATTTTTATCCTTGCTTATCCTTAAAGAACAACAACTAATGTTTGGTGCAAAAATATGCATTGTTCAGAATTTTACAGCCATGGAAATGTTGAATGAACACTGGTGCTGTAGGATGACACTCCATGAAGAATCGCAAACCAAAATATTCATTTCCTTATCAGAAGCTAACTGCTATAGTTTAAGAGATAGAGCTGCCTTCTAACATTAATTTTGAATAAACATATTTCGTTGAACAACAGGGTGAGGAGGACATGTTCATGACATCCTTGATTTGCAAAATGGATGATGACTGTGCGAAGCTTTTGGTCTGCAAAATGGAACTAGATTGTGTGAAGACTCTGCAGTTTGAGACAGAGGTAGTTTGACCTTTGCCTTGGGTTTCATCATTGTACTACATTGTCGTTTATTTTTCTGTCTTAGTATACGTTTTACATTAATTTACTTGCAACTTCCAATATTTTTGGTTTCAAAAGAAAAGCCAAACTTCAAAGCAATCAGCATTTACCCTCACATCTTGACTATACAGAAGCTTTTATGTCCTCTTTATTTTACTATTGTATTGAGACATTGTCTGTTCACCATCCGAATTCTTCTGTTATGCAGGTAACTAGTAATTTTGGAAGATATTGCAGAGCTCCAGAAAACACTGGCATTAGTGATGTTTCTACAGCATACCAAACGGGAAAGTCACCCTTCCCTTATTTGGATGAATTTATAGTATCGATTGCCTCCACCGACAATGTACCAGGTTGTATTATGTACTTTTAACTTAAAGAGCAAATGAATCAAGCATGCTTCAGTAATCTGGGGGGATAGTCTAATCCATGATTTCACAACGCTTAACAAAAAAAATTTGTTATCTTTTTTCCTTCACAAATCAAATACTGATTACCCCGGTTAAATTTGCATTATAGGGAAAATACGCTGCTGGTATTGGTTCTCTGAATACGGATTAGTCATCTACAGCATGTTGAGAAATCGATACTGTGAACGAATTGGTAGAGAGCATAAGAGCAATCATGGTACACTTCTTCTATTTTAATCTGCAAGATGAGAACCAAATTGTCAATATTAGTTATAATTATTAGGTTCATCAATGCCATACGTTATCATATTTATCTTTTATGTTCTCGGTACCGTCAAACCCGTAGAGTATTAAAAAGTTAATTACCAAAGTATGCTGCAGTTGATATATTTGTGTATGTGACAAAGTTCATCTTTGTTGTACTGCTTCAGTTATGTATGTTGTTGATATGAGAAGGGCAGCTTATTACCAGAAGTGTTACGATCCCGATTGCAAAGGTGCGAGAAACTACTCATTGCCATTAGTTTCCCCTCTATGCATGACTGCCAATTTGCAATGTTGCCGATGATCGCAGGTTACCGATCTCCCCTACGTCCAATCCCGACAGATTGCGTTCCTGATTCTTCATTTTTCTTTGATTCAAGTGATGACGGGTGGTTTACAAGTAACAATCTTGAATACCGATATATCAACAATGACGAAGGTAGAGTTTTGCTTTACAGTAACGAAGGTGATTTAGACTACTGTACTAAAGATTCATGGTGGCTTGAAGCTATAAAAGTTGCAGACCATATCGAAAGTAAGCCGGAAAGATTAATGCTTGATGACACGGTTAGTTTACTTGATACAAACTAAACTTTCAACTGTTCTTTATGATGATTATGTTGCTGATCTTACCTTATTATAATGAAGCAATGTTATTTACTAATTTTTCCTAAAATCACTTTACCATCAGGAGAATATGAATGACGAAGATGATGAGTGGTGGATGGCAGCGGAAAGGACTGCAACACAGGTTGAACTTACGCACTCGGGTTAATTTAAGGATTAAAAGTACATAGTTGATAAAATATTCATGTCTAACACATTCGAATAAATAGCTCGAATTTTACCAAATTGATTGTAAATTGTAATTGTACATACATATTTAGATAGTTATAACACCATCCATAAGAGGTAGAGTCGTGAGACTAAGAAAAGTTCTTTCTTTTTTTTCCTTTGATATTTGTAAAATTATGTTGGAAGTGAGATATTTGTGAACTAGATAAGTTGATGCCCATTATTTAAGTGAAATTATATATTTTGAAAGTAAAAAAAGATAATTGTAGGGTAGATTTTTATTTTAAGTATTTAGTTAATCTTAATTTGAATATAATTTAATCAAACAGCCTAAAAACTCGAGAAAAAAGCTAAAAAACAAACTCAATTCGCACGCTGACACCATCTAAGTGTGGGTTTGGATGGGCGATTGGGTGCGGTGCGTTTAGCTTACTTTTTGTCTCACGCTACAGTATCGCTACAGTATCTAATCTCACCGCCACCGCTGTTTTTATACTAACCGCAGGTAAACGCACCACCCATCCAAACTCACCCTAAATTTGGTGAAGTAGAACCAAACCGGCCAACCCGCGATTCTGAACCGAATTGCATTTTGGCTCTGCTAGCAGTTCGATGAAGGCGGCTGATGGTTGTCGTATCCACAACTGGGTACCACCAATCTTATACACCTGACACGTCTCAACATCATTTTCCCTTTTAAATCGACAAATTGGTGGGATTTCCCCAAGTTTCAACCACTATCTGGTCTTCCCCTCCTCCCCCAATTTCCATCCTTCACCAAAGCTTTCACTAATGGCATCGAATCCTAACCCAATCTTTATTTCCTCCGATTCTCTTCACTCAATCCTTTCCCACAGCACCTTAATCCAACACTTCCATTCTTCTCTCCCCACCGTCTCCTCCGCCATCAACACCCCAATCCGCCAACACTACTCTCTTTCACCTTCCTCCTCTCTCCTCCTCATGCCTTCCTGGTCTTCAGCCCCATCTCTTCCTTACATAGGTGTTAAGCTCGTCACCCATTTCCCTCAAAACTCCACCATCAACTTACCCGGCATCCACGCTAATTACGTCCTCTTCTCCTCCACCACTGGCCAACCTTTAGCTTCAATGGACGGAACCCTTTTAACCCTTTACAGAACAGCTTCCGTTTCAGGCTTAGCTTCCAAAATATTAGCCAAAAAAAACAGCAAAATCCTCATCATGATCGGTGCAGGTGCTTTAGCACCTCATTTGATCAAAGCCCATTTATCATCAAACCCCAGTTTACAAAAAGTGATAATTTGGAACAGAACGATCAAAAAAGCCATCGATTTAGCCGGAACTCTACAAAAAAGCAACGAATTCAAAGGGGTTAGTTTCGAAACCAATGAATCGTTAGATGAAATCGTTCCATTAGGTGATATTATTAGTTGTGCTACGAATGCTGAAACGCCGCTTGTTAAAGGTGAGAGGTTGAAACATGGAGCTCATTTGGATTTAGTGGGCTCGTTCAGGGAAACCATGAAAGAATGTGATGATGAAGCGATTAAAAGAGGGAGAGTTTATGTTGATAATGGAGCGGCGCTTGTGGAAGCTGGGGAATTGGTAGGTGCTTTTGAAAGAGGAGTGATCGGGAAAGGAGATGTTGGGGGTAATTTAGTGGAGTTGATTGAAGGGAAGAAAGTTGGGAGGAAGGATTGTGAAGAGATTACTGTGTTTAAATCTGTTGGTTCGGGTGTTGTGGATTTGTTGGCTGCTCAATTGGTGTATGAGACTTGTATGAAGAAGAATAAATGTTGAAGACATGGTTTTTCTTTTCTGGGCTCTTGGTTTGATTTTTGTTGTTGTGTGTTATGATAGGTATGGAACCTGTTTTTGTTTTAAGATGGCTATGAATGAAAATAATTCAGCTTTCATGCTTTAGGGTTAATTCGTATCTGCCATTTGCATTTGTTGCATTGCCTCGAATCATTGTTTAAAAGTGGTTGAACCGATGACATCCCTCATTTTCAGTTTAATTGATCAAATTTCGGTTTAATGAGTTTAAGTTCAACCAATTTTATCGGTTTTTGATCCAACGGATGTAATCAACTAATTCAGTCTAATTCCAATCTAAACATTTCCAAATTCAAAATGATATGATAAGCAATCTGGATTATCTAAGCTTGAAGCTATTGCAATCCCAAAAATGTTTGAAATCAATACTCACCTAATCTGAAAAACTTAAATTACTTAAATTTTAAACTCGAATCTAAAGCAACCGAACTCAACTCAAAATAACACGAATCCGACACATCCAACTAATTTTTTTTAAAAATAATACACTAGTGTCTAATCCCTGTAGTATCCTCCTTGTTTTAATCACTATTTAAAAAAAAGTTAAAAGGATATTCTTAAAGAGAAAAAAAAAAGTAGGGTTTTATTCTTCTAAATGAAAATTGGAATTTATTTGTTTCATTCCTCATCTGAGCCTGAACCTTCAGAGCTTGAGCCTTTATTATGCACTGCACCATTAGCAGCAGGGCCCTTCTTTTTCGTATCCTTCTCCTCTTCCTCCTCTTCGCTGTATTCACTCTCATAATCGTCATAGTCCTCTTCGTTCTCCTCTTCTTCTTCGATTCCATCCTCCACAATAGGTCCTTCTTCCGATACGAGACCACCCCGAGTGCCGGCTCTTGTTCTTTTCAGGATTTTAACCTTCAAGTTTGTCTTTTTATCGCAACCTATCCAGGAGTCGCATAAGCAGAAACAAGTCAAGTTGTAGTTTCCTTCAGTTGGGGCAGGGAATTTGCCCATCACCAATCTGGAACCACCTCGAACCTTCTCTATGGTTCTTTTGACAGCTTCGCTTGTCTCCTTGGCACTTACTCCAGAAACCTCCATTGTCTCCTGAATTGTTTTGGAAGCGGCAGTTATTGCTGTAGCTTCGTCCATGAAGCTCACCTTTTGGGAAAACCATACATTGTTTGAGACAGAATCTGCAAGCAAGAACCAGAAATTTTCTTCCTTGTGGAATGGGAAACAGGGGGCATGGGGAAGAGCACCGATCAAGCCATTGCCGCGCTCAAGGGTTATCCAAGCTTGAACTGTCACAACATCACCCTCTTGTATACCCTCTTCACCCTCGGTCTCACATGTGACTTCAACCGTTAAGGAAGGCATCATTTCCAATACCATCTCAACATCTTGTACTTCAGCGGGAGAAAATACAGCTGCTTGAGTTAGAAGTTGAGCACGATCCTCCATAGTCATGTCTCGAAGGTCTTGAAACGTTCTTACCTTCTGTAACAGAGAATAAATAACTCCTAACCATGAGATCAAAGGAAATAACAAAAAATAAATATGTATATAAACTGGGGAAGGGGCCTAAGAGAAAGAAAACCTTCAAGCAGTTCTCTCTATTTTGTTCGTACGGATACCCCATTTATGTCTAATAACGGAAAGATTCAGTTGAAGCTCCCAAAATGAGTAGTATCTTCCTATGTATTTATCATTTTGCTACTTTCTAAGAGCCACGAAGATCGGTTACTCAAAGTAATCCAACTAATACAAAACAAGATCAAACCTCTCTCTAAGTACTCCAACTAATGCAAAACTAGAAATATATGGCAAAGCTTAGCAAAAAAAATGGCATATGGCAAAAACCTAGACTAGAGCACAACTGATATCAAAATTTTGGGTATATTGCCCAAGTCCAAGTCCAAGTCCAACATCAATTTACAATATCTCAACCATAGAGAAAAAGAATGCACGAAAGCTTGTTGAGATCTAGCTCCTTTGACAATTGACAGCTAGACCTAGAAGGTGAAATGTTTAGTAGCATTCCTGCTAAAAGTTTCAGACTTACCTTGCGAGCTATCTTTTTTACGACAGCCTCACTAAAATGTGGCAGCTGCAAGAAAGATGCAATGCCTTCACTAGATCCTCCAGTTGCCTTTCTTGCACTGAGTGGAACAGCCTGTGTTGCATCAATCAACATAAATAACTCCAAGCATTAATATGGACTAAAAAATAAGGCAATTGCAGCTTATCTCATAAATTAATTTTTCCGAGCTAGTATATTAAAAAATAAAAACCTTAGAAGGTACAATGCAATTGAGCTTACATTGAGAAAATTAAGAGATTTGAATATGACAATGGAAATGTTTGTTCAAAGCAAAAAGGGGAGGACATACTTAGACCAACTTTAATTATTTCAAAAATAGTTTAAGCTATAATATTGCGCTCAGAATTTTAATAGATGAAAATTAATAACAGGCTTATGCACGACTTAAAAATGATAAGCAGTAGCAAAATTTCCCAAGATAAGCACCTGAATAATACATTGAGAAAGCTCCACAACTCCTACAGCTGGTCTCAGCCATCCATGACCTTGAGCAGTACGAGGTATAAGTGCCATCTGCAATAGAGGATACATAATTAATAACAGAGAAATCGCACATGAAAGATACATATATCTGAGATCAATCTGAACAAAGAAAAAGTCATAAGCATATAAAATACAAGCTAGGAGGCTAAAGCATGACAACTTAGTACCGTGAGTAAGAATGCCTATTTTTATCTTCCAGACGAACTCATACTTAAATTTGATTACTTGTAATACTAATTGTTTGCAGTGGTTTTTCATAGAGCTGCTTATACATTTGTCTATAATTTGTTCCTTCGCTCCAGAATTGATCTGCCCATCTGACTCTCTATTTCAGTGAATTTTCTTAAGGTCGTAAATATCCAAAATCCCTAGACAGTGCAAGTTTTGACTTTTCAAATAACACTGTCATCATGCACATAGCCACACATGACTTTATTCAATATGATTAATTTCTTGTGTACTTGAAAATTACTTAACTAAACAGACAGTAGTTTCTATTAGCCAAACACAATCTTACACGTTCTTATTCTGAATATGAAAGATTTTCACAGCATCCACCCATGGACATGGTTGTGTCTACATAGTAGCAAGAAGAAGCATAAACTGCTTCTTTTATCTTTTCATTTGAGACCTGGGTTTTGCAGAAAGTACATAGAGTATAGAAGGTCTAGAACATGTTCACAAGACATGATACTGTATAATAATCAGTCCTGGAAGTCTACTCAGACAGAAATGATAGGAAGGTTTAGATCTGACCTTCTGTAATTCTTCCAGGAGTCGAGGTGCAAGTTCTAGCATGCGCTTGAAATCACCAAGTAGAGCTGGAGATAAGGCAGCTGATTCACGGGTTAATTGTGCCTGAATCAACAGCTCAGTCTAGATAGAAAATGGCACAAAAGAAACCATAAGTAGCTTAGTCAGGAATCAGAATAATTACATTTGATTTTCTCAATACCGATAAATCTCAGCAGATAATTACCTTCACTATAGCAGGATGCTGTTTCCAAAATTTAGCTTGCTCTTGCTTAATGTTCTTAAGATCCAGATTCAACTCACTCCTAACTGACATAAACAGTTTCTGGAGAGGTTCATCATCAGTCCTACGAACTGGTATTTCCATATATTCAGCAGCCTTAATGAAGACTTCCATGACTTTGCTGTAAACCAGGTACCATATTTTATCAAATCATTTTGTAAAGAATTACACAAACAACTCCACAAATCCATACAGTGAGCGGATTAAAAATGGAATTCAACTAGACATCAGAAAAGGTTAAAAACTATAGGTATCAGATTTCAAATTAACATTAAATCAAGGAGGGATTCAGCAGCCTCAGTAATGGTGCCCGATACATATTTTTTAAGATCCTTGAATACACCAATAACTTCATAAAACACAAGGTACAAGATGATTATAATGAAAGCTTCAATGAACAAGTGCTTATGTAACTAAAAAAAATTAAGAAAGAAGAAGGGACATCACTATTTCCTAACTATAGCGCCCACTCTCCAAAAAAAATCTTGCTGACATGGTTAACACTAACTGCATTTTTTTGGTAACCACCCCATCTGTACTAATTGATTCACTAGAGTTTGCAATTAGTGATCATAAATATTTTTAATTGTGACAAAGTACCTTGGGGCCAAAGAAGGTTTCATGAAATAATAGTAAGTTGATAGAGTTTGATGCATGACATAGTTTCCGGTATACTTTGATGACCTAGAGAGATATATGACAGCAATCACCAACGGCAAGAGAATACAAACACCAACGATCCAGAGCAAGAGAATGCCCCCAGATGCTCCATCAATGTCCAGCAAGAACTGGGGAAGAGCAATGCCCATTTGAAAACCCTGCACCAAAAAGATATGGCATTGTCTTAACTCTTAAAGAGGATTAGTTATCTTAATAATTAGAATTAAAATACATAGCTTCTTATTCTAAAAGATAAATTACTTGTCTTCCATCTGGATGTCCATATTTCTCAAAATTTTCACGGGATATAGGATCTGTGAGAGCCTGATAAGCCTTGGCTATGTACTCCACGAAATACTTGTGAGCCTCTAAAAATTGATATAATTAAATTATTAATGAATAAATGTTATCATTCAAATGCCTTTTCTTGCTAATCTATAGGAATTCATATAACTACACAACTAAAACACCTTCAACCTGGATCTGGATTTTTATCTGGATGGTATTGAACAGAAAGTCTCCTATATGCTTTCTTTATTTCAGAATCTGTAGCTCCAGGCTGCAACCCAAGTATACTGAAAGGCTCGAAAACTTGAATCTGAATAAAGAAAACAGTGTAGTAGAGATTTAAACTCAATGATTACAGAAGCATAAGACAACCAAAGGAACTCTAACAGCAAGATAAGAGCCAAAGAATCTTACACAAGACTCATACTGTACTAATTGCATTTACCTCTTGGCTAATGCTCTTGATGTAATAAACCAAGAATATCATGATGACCCAGAGCAGCACCAGAGTCAAGTTACTACAAGTTGAGAAGTTCGAGATCTGCAAGAATAAGACCAATTAATTCCAAATATGAGGATGTACCATAATGCCAACAAAAAGTTCAAACTCCCCATAAGTTAAATTTTGAATAATGAATTGAAGTGGCAACAGAAGAGCTTACCCGCTTAAATATGGATTTGCGGTATTTCCCTGAGCGAGAGCATTCTGCACACTGGCAATGAATTACCTTTGTTTTCTTGGATGCTGCTCGGCACAAGTTCAGTATTGTATACGGCACCAAAGGCAGTGCCATTATTGTTAAAATGAAAATCGGAAACAATGCACTATTCTCTTCTGAAGCAGCCATGGCGATCTTCTACCTTAAACAAGTTCTAATCAGCTACTGGTAAAGTCAGCAACTCTGGCATAAGCTACACTTCCTTCTACGACAATTAATTTTAAAAAAAATTATCAAAAGAGCAAAAATCAATTACACAAAAAAATCCGAAATGTTCGTTTAAATTTAATAAATAGATTCAGTCGCCAATTATGGGAAAAACTTAAAAAACCAATACTAATGAAAAATCTGGTAGCTAAAAAGGAATCAAGCCAAAGGAGCAGAGCTGCTAGCACCGCCAAAGTCGACCAACAGCTAATTAACTCAAACCAATTAGGATAACAAAATTAACAAAAAAAAAGGAAACACTAAAAGAACCCTAAAATCTGAAATTGGCACAAAATTTTCAGGAAATTAGCTACAATTCGAATAAAATTTCTAGCTGCAATATATCATTCATGGTTATTGGAAATTTAAAAAAAAACCCGTAAAATCTCAACATATTTACATAAAACTAAAAGAACAATGAAAGGGATAAAAGAAATTATTTAACCTTCGAAATTAAATTTCAGATCGCGATCTGCTTCAGAGCCGACTTTGTGTAGGATGCGTGAGAAAAAATTATAAAATGTGTGCTAGAGAGCAATGTTCTTGGGCTTTTGTATTGGGCAGGGTTTGGTGTAGTTTTCCCAATTTAGCCTTCGAGAAAATTCATTAACTAAGGTTATTAATTGTCATATTAAATTTTTTTTAAAAATATGGTGACCACCTTTTGATTTAGTAGTATTGTATTTGGGTAAGAGTATTATGGTGACTCGTGTATTATAATAAGGATTCAGATTGTATCTTACTCTCTTTATTAAAAAATAAATAACTTAATCATTATACATTAAATCAAACAGTAACTAGTCTTTCCAGTTAAAATTTCATTCATAACCGATCAGTTACACATGACGTGTATAGAGACACGTTTTTAATAATAAAAATAGATGAAGTTTTTAATAGAAAGTCTAGTTTGTGTTTGATCTAATACATATGTACTAATTTACTCATTTTTAAAAAAATTTACAACATACAATTCAATTCTTAATATAATGTCCTCTATAATACTTTTACCTTTGCATTGTATAATATAATAGTTTAAGGTGATTTCCAAAAATAAAAGGGATATAAATAAGACAGACAACGTAGTTATGACCGTAATATATAAACGATTATGGCTAATACTGTCAAAGCTTTGTTGGGAAAAGCTGAGACTTAAATATACATTCAAGTCTTACTATACGTAAATGTCACCTGTAAATTTTCGATCTTACCATGTATAGTTACTATAGGTAGATTTTGTCCAATTCTTCATTTGTTTGCACTTTGTTTTGATTTGATTTTATCTTATAACTACTCAACCATGTATTAATAATTACATTGTATGCTTTTGTACTCTTAAACTCTCAGCATATATACTTAAGTGATACTAATTTTCATGATTTAAAATTTAAAAAATTAATCAACCATAACATATATCAGAGTTAATTAAACCAAATATCTCTAACCCATGGCCCTTATTTTAAATTGGTTCTCAAACTTTAAAACATTTTAATTACATTTTTAATCTATCAATGTTATACTAATAAGGTATTTTTTATTACTAAAATTGTTAATTTAATCATTAAACGATATGCCATATATTATGTGACATAATTAAAAAAAATCTAAAGAAAAATGAATATTATAAAAAATAGATGTTATAAAAACTTTTAATTTTAAAAATTATATAACAACATTTTACTTAAAAAAAACATTTTAAATTACATGACATAAGATTTTAGGGTGATATCAAATTCGCCCAACTGCTCTGCTACAAATTGGATCCACCTTTATTCAAAAATTTAGGATAGATTTTAAAATATAATTAAAATTATATTAAAATTAATATTTTTATTTAAAAATTAAACGTAAGAAGATTTTTAAGAGGTGGCTGTGGACTGTGGAGTACGGCCTATGGGTGATCAATTGCAACCGCCTTCAGATGAAAACAAATGAAAAAGAAAAAATCAATCAAGACCATAAATCTAATATGTTAACATATTATTTCTGTGAAGAAAATAAATTATATTAGAATCCTCAAAAAAAGTATAATTTTTAAAATAGTATTATATTATTAAATTTTAAAGATGATAGAGTACATTTATTTATATCTAATATTTTTTTAAACTTAATTTAATTTTAATTAAATTACTTCAAATAATTAATTTTTTAAATTATAAACAAATATCTTTTCTTTTTTTTTTGTAAATTTTAATCATTTTGTTTCTTTCATAAATTAATTTTTTTATTTTTGTGCAATTAATTTAAAGAAAAATTAATAATTTTTGTGTAATTTTTTTCATGTCATTGACACGTAATTTTGGTAATTATTTTATATAAAACTCCGAACTTTGAACTCGAACCTTAAACCTTGAAACCCGAGTTCAAGATTTAAGGTTTAAAATTTGAGTTCAATGGTTTGGGGTTACGAGTAATGAGCTCGGGATTTCATGTTTTGGATTTAGGGTTCGGATTCTAGATTCAAAATTCAAGGTAAAAAATTTACTAAAATTATGTGTCAATAACATAGAAAATTTTGTTGAAATGTAATTAAATATTTAAAAAGTGACCATGAATAATGTGGTAGGAAGGGTCCATAAATAATTTCTCTACGAATAAGTGTATAATAATAATTTCATATCTTTAAAATTTAATGGTGTGACAAAATTTTATTAATGCTTAAACACATTAATTTTTAAGATCATCCTAACCTAACTTATTCCTCGATATGAAAATTTATTTATTCTTTTTGTTTATTACTTCACTTTTTGACCTGAAAATAATACATATATTAATATGATATATATATTGGTCTTTTTCGTGTTTAGCAAATTGATCATTACTCGATTGGCTTCCGCATAGACTTCAACTGGGTCTGGTACAGTGAAAAGTTTTGGGTATATTATGAAATACATAAAGTTGGGTAATTTATTTCCATTTTTGGTACGTACAAACCGTGATGGAAAAAGCACAAACAAAGGCCAAGAATGTTTCGATGTGATTTACTTTACGTGTATACCTCTTCAAACATTCGGTCTTTTTAACCGGTAAAAGTAGTACGAAGGTTATTGTATTAAAAAATAATAAATTAAATATTATATGTTAGATTAAAAGTTAAATTAATTTATTTTTAAAAAAAGTTTAATCCACTTATACTATTAAAAATTAATACGATTGACAGAATAATCAGATAATAACTTATGACGTGCCACGTGTATTTTATGTTGACATACAAAAACTCAACGACAAAAATTGCGTTGGATATGTGTGTTGGCAATTCAAGTTAGCAAGATTAAAAAAATCGTTTTCATAAAATCTAGAGAGATTGATTTTTTGGGGGCACAAGTAATGCTACATTCATGTTGTCATATATTTGGCTTCCTTTTCTTTTTAGTGACACTTTTAAAGGTCATCCTGCCAAACCCACAAAACTTAAAAGATATACATACATTACCCTTCTTTCCTTTTTCTAGTCTTTTCTTTCACTATCTTCTTTGTTAAATCAATTGCCAAACCCACACAACTTTCTGTGGTTGCATGATCCATGCTAATTTAGTACACATTAGTCATATCATTCATCTTATCCTACTTCCACAAAAAAAGGGCATATGATAGCTATGTTTTCATAGAGTTTTTCTTCTTTTCTTCTTCTTTTTTCTAAATCTAATCTAAACCCAATTGAAAGTAACTCAAGAAAATTTAGTCAAATAGTGTAGTCTTTGTACATATAATAACATTTTAGTCCAACCCAAATTCTCTCAACTTCTACCACACTAACCCCGAACAAATCAAGCTAAAACTATGAATTTAGATGGACGAAAAGATTAATTTCGGTGATATTAGAAATAGTAGTGACAGTGAGATTGGCTATTGTAATTACGAGACTAAAATCAGTTGTGCGATATGTACTTAAATTCAAACGTAATTAGGGGTGTTTATTCGGTTAACCGATCAGTTAACAGACCCGAACTAACATTAATCGAATTAACCGACCTTTCAAAATTTTTAACCGTTAACCGAATCGAAAATTTTTCAAAAAAAATAACCGAACCAAAATTTTTTCGGTTAATTCAGTCGGTTAACCGAATTAACCGAAAATTATATTTTTTTTATTTTTTGGTTAAAAATTAACCGAATTAACCAAATTGAATCACTACATAATTACATTATTTTTAGACTTTTAGACTTTAGTTTTAGTTTTAATTATTTTTATTTATTAAATTATTTATAATTTTTATGATTCGGTTGGGTTGGGTAATTGGATTAGGTTGGATACTTGGGTTTGGATTGGGTTTAGGTGAATAGTGGGCCTATTTATATATTATAATTTTATTTATTATTTTTTTCGGTTAAACCGAAAAAATTCGGTTAATCGACCGATTTCGAACCGAATTAACCGTTAACCGAAAAATTAAAAAATAATTAACCGACCCTCGACCAAAAAATTTCGGTTAACCGACCGATTAACCGAATCCGATCAGTTAATCGAATTTTTTCGATTTTACCTGAATTTTGCACACCCCTAAACGTGATTGTAACGGTGATGTAAGAATGAAGGATAATTGTTAAAGACATTAGTCTAAAATTATACGTAGTGGAAGTTTTAAATTATTTCATTTTAATGGAACTATTTAAAATATATCAAATCATAATTTTTCAATAAAATAATATTATCACGATATTTTAAAATTTTTATTATTAATGTAAAATTTTTATTATTTATTTAAATAATTATTTACATTAATTAGATTGTATCGGTCATTATTTACATTATTATTGTGCTTTTTTTTGCAATATGCTTTTTTTTGGCTCTCTAATTTTATAAAAAATTATTTTAGCCCTCTATTTAATTTATTTATCTCTTTTAGTCCTAAAATTTAATTTATTTGTCAAATCACCAAAAAATGTATGAAAATTTAACGTTTGTTAATATATGAATGATATTTTTTCTTGTTTATTTGGATTTGTTAAATAACCAATTGTATATCTAAAGTTTACTATTAATAAGCATTTAATATTTAATATTTATTTAATCTCAAAATTTTAATATTTGTAAATATTTTCCATATATTTATATTCAATATATATTTATTAAAATATCGATAAATTTGAAGTAATATGGTTGAACATATAAATACTGGTACTTACTAGTACTAATAGAAAAATGATATGTTGACCTGTAAGATGTTGTCTATCATTGACAGTAAGATGCTATCTATCATTAGAGGTGTTCATGGGCTGGGCCGGGCCCATAAAAATTGTGGCCCGGGCCTGACCCGAAATATGGGCCTGAAATTTTGTCCAGGCCCGATCGGGAAAAAATCATAAGCCCGGGCCGAGCCCGGCCCATTTTTTTAATAAAATATCAAAAATTTATTTAAAAAAATTAAAAATATATATATTTTAAAAATATTTTAAAATTAAAAAATTAAAAAAAGTATTTTTTAAAATATTTTAAAATTAAAAAAGTATTTTAAAAATATTTTAAAATTAAAAAAATTAAAAAATAAATATATTTATTATATCGGCCCGGGCCGGGGCGGGCCGGGATCGGGCCAAAAAAGTTGTGCCTGAGGCCCTGCCCGTTTTCTAAACGGGCCTTGTTTTTTTATCCAAGCCCATATTTCGAGCCTATATTTTTACCCAAACCCTCCCATATTTAGGCCGAGCCGTTATTTACACTATCCCAATCATGAATTTTCTTAATCTCCAAAAACAAAACAAAGGTCAAAATATGGTTTGTTCCTGCTATATATTGATAAATCGAAATTTATTGGTATTAACACGCAGGGACTATATATGTAAAATAGAAAAATTATATATGTTCACTCTGGGATGGTGCTAGTGGGACTAGTATTACGGGACTAAATATTCCGTCTCGTGATCCGTGCAACATTAGGCGATCCGTTCGCTCTAAACTCGCCTAAGTCAGCCTTTACTCCCAAAAGCGAGGATTCCTTTAGAATTCCTTTAAGGCACCAATTTATTTAGTGAAAGCAATTGTGCCAAAAGAAGCTACAAAAAAACAACAGAAACCACAGAAAGAACGCACGCAAAGTGTTTGAGTAAATGCTTAAAAAATTCTATTACTCTTAAGAATTCAACTTACAATGGATTTGATACAAATGAGGGGAGGTTCTCTATTTATAGTTGAGTTCCCCCAAAACTGATGATCAAGATCAAATTACATCGACGAATGAGATTAGTCTATCCCTTAATTTTAGAGATTTACAAGATTACATCATATCAAATCAAATCTATAAGATATGATTATCATATTTATTAAAAATAACCTATGTTGTCATATCTTTATTATTGGGCCAACCAGACTTCAACCTAACAAGCTTCTCTAACAGTTCTTGAAATTGAGTCAGTTATCGTGGGCTAAATGATCCCCGTCTAATCGATAGACTTCCATGGGGCGCATCTTGTGCCATGGTCACGGGCTTTACACTTTGGCCCGTGACACTAGTAGGGACTTCGGTCCTCTCTAAAATAGAAAATATCATTTTTTGTCATTTAAAATTTATGAAAATTTAAATTAGTATATAATAAAATTACACTTAACTTAAAAATGATAAAATATTGATTTAATTTTTTTAAATAAAATATATAATTTAATTCTCAACTTAGAAAAATTTTCTAACTATTGTGTCCACTTCTGCAGTAAAGACTATGTTGATGCCATCCCAATCATAATTTTACTAACCTTTAATACATAGGTGAAATAATTAAATTATATTTTAATATGAAATTTCTACTTCTATAATATTGTTGGTAAACATAAATATTCAATTAAAACACAAACATAATTTTTTTTATAAACTTTCATTTAAATAAAAAAAATCATGTCAACATAATTACCCCAACATTTTAATCAAAACATTCAAAAGAAATAAAGGAAAAAACCATTAAAATCACGTGTAAATTGGAAAAGGGTCACGTGCTCTGCCACATATGTGGGATGAAGGAAGAGCTGTAAAAACAATGTCAAAAGGCTGAGATTGCCTCAAAACTCAAAGATTCCATAATCTCCATTAGCAAATTTAGTAATGTGAAACAGCTCACACCTGATAATTACCCTCTCAGAAATATGATTTACGTAAAACGACGGGTGGAAGGGGGAAAAAAGGATCCAATACTTTTCACTCACACAGTACGTTCGAATCATACACCGTTAAAACTTCTAATATTCCCGACTGAACAAAAAGTAAAGCTTCCCATTAATAAAAAAGGCACACAAAAAAAAGGTATCCAACAAAAAATTAACGGTTCGAGATCTTTCAATAAAAGAAGGTTACACAAAAGGCGAGCAACAAAGGTACAGTTTGATTTTTTATTTTTTATTTCTGAGATTTTGCCTGGGGTATGGGGGACCCACTAAGTCACAACGGAAACGTGCCACGTGGGGTTTGATCGTATGATCATGATTGGCTTACGCTGCTAAGGGGGTTGGTGGACCAGGTCGCACTACGAGGATGATGTGTAGGGTACTAGGGTGCCAAACAACTGCTTTTTCCATTGAATTACTGTCTCATATATAAAGAAGAGAGCCCAGGTCCTGAGTGGTGAGCCGGTGGATCTCGACGCTAAGTCGCCCCAAAACTTTTATATTATGTACGCGCCGCCACGAGAGTAGCATAAAAGGAAAGCAACTGCATCATGCGTAATGGTCACGTGTGAATTTTCAATTCTATAACGTTTAACGCTTGTTTAATAGCGCATAAAAAAGCATGTTAAGCAAGTTGTTTTTGGCTAAATTTTTAACTTTTGAAGAGAAAAAGTTAAAATTTTTAATTTTTCTCTTAAAAATACTTTTTGTGTTTAATTACATTTCACTCTTCCAACAGTATAATATTTTTTCTTCTTTTTTTTTTCTTAGTGTTTAATTATAAATGTGTTAAAATAATTAATTAAAAATAAAAAAAAATATTTTTTTAAATAATACAATTGTGTAAATATCTAATTACAAATATTTAAGGATTATATTTAAATATTTAAAATATAGCTTATATATTCTAATTATTATTTATTGCTTAAAAATATTTAAAATTTATATTTCATGTATTAAAATATTAACAGTAAATTATATAATAAATTATTTTTTATATTCTTACTAAAATATAATAATATTAACTAATTTGAACATTATTTAAATACATATTTATTAGTTGATAATATTATATCTAAAATGGACATTTTATTTCTTAAAATCGCTTTTTGACAGCAATACTAAACATTCAAATTTTAAACTAAAATTTTCAAATACATTACTAAACTAACCCTTAGTTGCTATGAGTGGGTTTAATTCGATGAATAAATTTTATTCAAATTATTTACGTGTTTATACTTTATAATAGTTTAATTCTATTGCAACATTATCTGACTATATATTTATACATGTAATTAAGCTTAAGATTTAATTTCACTGCATTTATACCGGTGAGCTCTTAAGAAAGCTACTGTAGCAACTGGTGCCTCCTGGCTCCTAGCTCAAGAATCGCACGGTAGAAAACACATGTACATCATCGCACGCTCCGACATTTAAATATGTTGATTTTATACACTAGTAAATACGATAGGTTTAAACTTGTCCGAATAACATAAGTTGATTTCAGTTAAATTGAGAATTGATGATACGTTTAATTCAATAAATACGTAAAGATATTATAAAGAAAAAAAGAATCTATATTTATATTTTATTTTGATATATATATACTTGTTTTGATATATCTAAATTCTAAATCTTAAAATAAGTCCGAGCAAAGTGTATATTTGTTATAAAGTGGTTTTAGTGGTAAGAACAAGGTTGAGGAGGTGACAAATTTGGTGTAGCGTGTTTAAATATTATTAGGGTGTTCAAACAGCCTGTTTGATTAATATTCGAATTGAATTACCTGAAATGTAAAAAATTTAACCGTTAACCGAATCAATTTTTTTTCAAATACATTAACCAAACCAAAATTTATATGTTTTTTTCTTTTTGTTAAAATAAATATAAAGCATATAAAAAAATACATTGCGAATGTTCATTTATTTTATTTAACAGTTCAAAACAAAATTAAATGGAAGTGAAAACAACAAATATTTTGGCTAATTGGTTAATTCGGTTAATTACCCGGTTTTGAACAGAACTAACCGATAATCAAAATTTCAAAAAATCGTTAACCGACCTCCAACCAAACTAAATTCAACCACCGACCAATGAATCAAATTAGATCGGTTCGGTCGGTTAATTTGATTTTAACCGAACTGTGACCACCCCTGAATATTACAACACACAAATATCATATGTAGATTATTTTTTCAATTTATTCTGGTTTAGGTTTGGACATATTTGAATTTTTAATTTGATTATACCTTATATTAATCGATTTGATTTGATTTATAATTATTTGCACATACGCTTTTTGTGATTGTACTCGTAAACCCTTTAAAAATTATCTCGAAAATAATATGATTGGTTTTTATTATATATAATTTTTGTACAATTATGATTATAACTCGAACTATTTTTAAAAAATATTGGTTTTAATATATGTTGAATGAATACATGAATACATTTCCAATAAAAGTAAGAAAAAGAACTACAAACTCTAATAGCAACTTTATGTAAAATACTAAAAGCTTTCCATTTTCGAGCAGGGTACAATCTAAATGTACCAAAAATTATAGGGTCCATTCTATGTACTAAAATGAATGCATCTAATTTTCCTTGGGTTATATCAAAATTATAAATTCAATACTACCAATTTATTAAAATTATTGTGGAGAATTTTATATATATATATTGATATTTATATGGCTTTACTTTTCTGCAATGATTTTTTTTTTCTTCTGACCATTGAATACAACAAATGGTACCTTTAGTCGTAATAGCAATTTGAAGTAGGACTAAAACAAAATTAAATAATATTAATTAGGCATAATAATTTTTTGGTCCTTCAACTTTATAGAAAAAATTATTTTAACCTTCCATTTAATTTTTCATTTCTTTCAGAATTTGAGCTTGTATTTTTTTTTGTCAAATCACCCCAAAACGGATGAAAAAGTTAATGCTTGTTAACTTTACGGACGTGGCATACACTGTTGCGGAAGCGACGATAATATTAATAACAATATTATCAGAAATATTTAGATAATTATTATGCCAACAATTATACTAAGAAAATTCCCAGTTAAATTGGAGGGGTCACAATGGTCCCGCTTAAAACCCAACAACTAGACAGAACTCACTTAGATATTTATAGCAATAATAACTAAATAAATATAACCAACATAAAGCTATTAAATAAAAGCAAACAAATAAGAAATAAAATACCAGAGTTTTAACGAGGTTCGGCCAATTTAGCTTACGTCCTCGGACACTACCAAATTAATATTTCCTCTAGAAATATTACAAAGGAGAAGATTTTGGGATAATTCAACCAAAGGGGGAGGGGTTCTATATATAACAAACCAAACCCCCTCCATTTCTATCTTTTCCTAATGTGGGATATTGCCAATATTCAACAAATCTCCACCTTGGCGATATTCCACATCTTCGAACATCTTCTCATAACACAAACTTCAATAGTGTCTTCAATTTTGCAACCAATCGCCTTCTTCCCTTTTGGTAGTTGTGCCAGCTTCCACATCTTGTTTTTCTCTAGAGATTGCATTTCCTCTTCCATTGCACCTAACCATCTATAATTCTCTAAACTCTGAATGGCTTCGGTGTAAGTGGATGGAATATTATCAACAACTGGAAGTGCATAAGCTACCATGTCAGTGAAACGAGCAGGTTTCTGAATTTCTCGTCTCTGCCTTCTGACTGCAATTGGCTCTGATTGCTGTTGAGGTTCTTGGGTAGAAACCTCTTCCTCATCTGACTCTGCATCTGCCAATGAAGAATCACTAGTGGTACCTTTTGCTGGAATTACCACACTCTGCTCAAACTCCACCTGCTGCGGAGTACACTCCACCTGCTGCGAAGTACTACTCACTCCTTCTGGATTTACCTTATTCAACATGGCAGATTCATGAAAGGTAACATCCCTACTGATTATCGTCTTCTTTGCCTCTAGACACCACAAACGATATCCCTTAACACCAGCATTGAAGCCCATGAATAGAGCCTTCTTTGCTCTTGGATCTAACTTTGATTCTTTCACATGATAATATGCAATAGAACCAAAAATGCGCAAGGTGTCATAATCAGTAGCAGGTTTTCCATACCATTTCTCCAAAGGAGTCTTGCCATTTATAGCAGATGATGGCAAATGATTGATGAGATGTTGAGCGTACGTCACAGCCTCAGTCCAAAACTTTCTATCTAATCCAGCATTAGATAACATACATCGAACTTTCTCCACAAGCGTTCGATTCATACGCTCTGCCACCCCATTCTGTTGCGGTGTTCCACCTACGGTGAAGTGCCTTACTATGCCACAATCTTGGCATATCTTCAGGAAAGGATCGCTTTTATATTCTCCACCGTTGTCTGATCGGAGAACCTTAATCTTCCTTCCTGTCTGATTTTCAACTTTAGTTTTCCACTTAAGGAAAACTTCAAGCACCTCATCTTTGTTCTTCATAGGAAACACCCAAACTCGTCTGGAAAAATCATCAATAAAGGTGACAAAATAACGTCTTCCTCCAAGTGATGGAGTCTTGGACGGTCCCCATACATCAGAATGCACATAATCCAGAATACCTTTAGTATTGTGAATCCCAGTGCCAAATTTCACCCTTCGTTGTTTTCCCAGAACACAATGCTCGCAAAATTCAAGTTTGCAAGTCTTTGTACCTTTCAATAATCCTTGCTTGGCTAGAGTTTGCAAGGATTTTTCACCAGCATGGCCCAAACGCATATGCCACAGCTGTGTTGCCTCAGCGTCCTTCTTGGTACTCGTAATTGCTGCTGCTGTTGTCCCGACCACTGTACTACCTTGGTAGTAATACAGATTGTTCTTTCTTATGCCTTTCAACATCACCAATGCTCCTGAAGTTGCTTTAAGAACTCCATCTCGTATTGTCACAACTAGGCCTTTAGATTCTAACGACCCCAAAGAGATGAGATTTTTCTTCAACTTTGGGACATATCGTACATCCCGCAAAATTCTAGTAGATCCATCATGACTCCTCAGTTTAATTGAACCTATCCCGGCTATTTTACATGTGTTATCATTACCCATGTAAACAACCCCTTCATCTAGTTTTTGAAATTCAAAGAACCATTCCCGAATGGGACACATATGATAGGAACAACCAGAATCCATGATCCACTCATCTGCATATAATGTTGAAGATGTCATACTAAGAGAAAAGTCTGACTCTGCTTCACTATTGCATTCTGCAACATTTGCATCTTGCGGAGTCTTCCCTTTTTTCTTCAATTTTGGACAATCTTTCTTCCAATGTCCTTTTTCTTTGCAAAAAGAACATTCATCTTTGGCAACAGCTCGACCTTTGGACTTTCTTCTCTTCCCCTTAGACTGACTTTGCTGACGACCTCTTGTTACCAATGCTTCCACTGCTGCTTCACCTGATCCTTTCAACTTATCCTTTCGGCGTAGTTCATAGCTATACAATGCAGCAGTTACTTCATTGAAAGTTACTTCCGATTTTCCATGAAGTAGAGTAGTTTCAAGGTACTCAAACTCCTCAGGAAGCGATCCCAACAACATTAACGCCAAGTCTTCGTCTTCAAAAGTCACATCCAAATTCAACAAATCAGCCACCAGCTGATTAAAATTGGTAATGTGCTCGTTCATCGTGGTACCAGGAACATAACTGAAACGAAACAGTCTTTTCTTCATATGTAACTTATTTTGAATGTTCTTCTTCAGAAATTTCTCCTCCAATGCTTTCCACAATTTACTTGCAGAAGTCTCTTTACTGAATGTATACTTCTGCTCTCTGGAAAGACATGATCGAATTGTACCACATGCCAATCGGTTGATGGTCTTCCATTCTTTATCATCAACCCCTTCTGGTTTTTCTTCCTCAATGGCAATATCTAGACCCTGTTGAAAGAGGGCATCTAGAAGCTCACTTTGCCACATGCCGAAATGACCTGTTCCATCAAAAATTTCCACTACAAATCTCGTATTTGCAGTTCCAATCCTCGGCAAAATGTACGAAGTGGAAGTTGTTGATATGGATGGTTTTTCTTCTGTCATTTTTGCCATAGCTTCTACTTAATAGCCACCAAATGCAGAATACCCACAAGCTTTAGGAAATGTTTCTGATGTGTAAGATCAGACTGAGCTGCAAACACAGAGCATACTACAAAACCTTGGCTCGGATACCAATTGTTGCGGAAGCGACGATAATATTAATAACAATATTATCAGAAATATTTAGATAATTATTATGCCAACAATTATACTAAGAAAATTCCCAGTTAAATTGGAGGGGTCACAATGGTCCCGCTTAAAACCCAACAACTAGACAGAACTCACTTAGATATTTATAGCAATAATAACTAAATAAATATAACCAACATAAAGCTATTAAATAAAAGCAAACAAATAAGAAATAAAATACCAGAGTTTTAACGAGGTTCGGCCAATTTAGCTTACGTCCTCGGACACTACCAAATTAATATTTCCTCTAGAAATATTACAAAGGAGAAGATTTTGGGATAATACAACCAAAGGGGGAGGGGTTCTATATATAACAAACCAAACCCCCTCCATTTCTATCTTTTCCTAATGTGGGATATTGCCAATATTCAACATACACGTGGATTGCCCTATAGATGAAATGTTAGCATTTAATTACTTTTTATGCTTTTAATAATTTAATTTTTTTAAAATAATTTTTATCATTTTATTGAAATATTTAAATGTTGATGTGTCATTCCCGTGGCAATCAACATGTATGTTACATCGGTAAATTTAAAAAATATTAAATTTTCATCTATTTTAAAGTGATTTGACAAAAAAATAAGTTTAAGAATTAACAAAAAACGGAAAATTAAAATGATTTTTTTTTGTTGAATGAGTTATTATGCCCTAGTTTGAAGCTATTTAAAAATGGAATGTAGATCAATTATAAGACATGATTTAGCCTTTAAATTTGGACGTGAATTACTATACCGATTGCTCGATCAATATCGTTAAGCAATAATATTTTAGTTAATATTTTTGTTTTAAAGAAAATATTTGAACTATTTTTAAAACATTTATGATCAAAATTAACTAAAAAAGAATAAAAAAAATAATTTCTCAAGAAATTAAACCTTAAAAATTAAATTGAAAAGAAGCTACCGAACTTGAAGACTAATGCAGTCTAACATAAGAAATATTACAACTTTAGGGACTAAAAGACTACTTTAATCTCAAGACAATATTCTTGAAAGACACGCACGTGAAGAGAGCGTGGTGATGATGCCCCAATCCTTTTGTCCATAGATATCCAGTAAGATTTCGAGTACGAAAACAACGAGAGCGATGGCGCGCGTGTATTATAAAAAAATAAAGAATTTAGAAGCATCGTCCTCACAAATTGCCCCCAGTACTGTGTCCCCCCCTTTCCCTACTCCTTTTTGACATTTTCACAAAGTCAAAGAAAAAGCTAAAGTGGAGAAAGATCAAAAACTCATCAATGAACCTCCCTCAAAAAATAAACTATTTCTTTTTCCATTTTTTATTTTTTTCTTTATAAATAAATTAACAATTACCAAGTCAGTGCACCGCCATTTCCTCTCTTTTATGGTCTTTTTTTTATAAATGTTTTCCTTTGTTTCACACCTAAACTAAAGTCAACGCCGTCCTTTCTGCCTGTGTTTCGTTGTTTCTTTTTTCTTTTCCCATTTTGAGTATAAGAAAACAAAATAGAACACAGCTGAGGTTTTTATTTTGAATTTGAAAGCTTTCGTTGATGGCTGAGGATTGGGATCTTTATGCGGTGGTGCGGAGTTGTACGTCGGTGGCTAACACCACCAGAGCTGTCGAAAATAATAATAATAATGAGAATTGCAGTAGTTCCTTTGAGGACCCTTTGGCTTGCTTAGCGTCGTTGACGTTTGAGGAAGACGATGACCCGTTTCCATTTCCCAACCTTTCACAGCTCGCGGAAACCGGTCATCTTCAAGATTCTTATAAACCTTTTTTGCCAAACGCCGACCCCATCGCCGCCGCCGCCGCCATAGATCCCTGCTCGTCAAGTTCACACCACGGAGGATCTAGCAGCCAACTTCATCAGCACCAAAGGCTACAACACCAGCAAGAACAACCCGCCGCCACCGGGATTGGCTCCCCGTTGACTCCCACCTCCGCTCCTCTTTTCACTTTCGCCGGATTCGGAAATCAGCAACAAGTACAACCCCAATCCCACCAGCAGCAGCAGACACGAGCTCAGCCTCCGGTTCAGACCCCAAGATCAAGAAAGAGGTAAACCGGCACAGTATTTGTATTTGTTTGTGTTCATCTTTTACAATACTAAAAAAAAAACACCATTTTTTTATTGGTTTGGTTTCTGGTTTTGTAGGAAGAACCAGCAGAAAAGAACAGTATGTCATGTAACAGCAGATAAGTTGTCGTCAGATCCGTGGGCATGGCGTAAATATGGGCAAAAGCCCATCAAAGGCTCTCCTTATCCAAGGTTCCGTACCTTTTCGACGTTCCTTTCTTTTGTTTTTTAATGTCTCAGAAAAGTGTAAAATTTTTAAAAAAGATGAATTTTGGTTTCTCCTTTTTTTTCAGAAACTATTACAGGTGCAGCAGCTCAAAAGGTTGTTCAGCTAGAAAACAAGTGGAGCGTAGTAATTTAGATTCCGATATCTTTATAATCACCTACACCGGTGAACACACTCACCCTAAACCCACTCACCGGAATTCCCTCGCCGGCAGTACTCGTAACAAGCTTTCCTCCGTTCAAAAACCCACCACAACCAAAGATTCCGCCGCCGAAACCATCCCTACCACCTCCACTGTTTCTTGCTCCTCTCCTCGCTATGCCACGAGTCTCTCCCCTATCTCTCCCACGACAACGCTTTCGGCACCCGAAGACACCGCCGCCGCCGTCCACAAAACCGGTGATATTGGAGGTGAAGAAGAAAGCGTTTACATGGATGTAGAAAGCGATGAAGACGACGATGATCTTCTTATTCCCAACGTACATGTCGATGAAGATTTATTCAAGGGATTGGAAGAACTGGTTGGAAGTGGTAGTAATGGAGTAGGAATAGTCCCGACCTTTGGTGATAACTTCTCGTCTTGGAGTACCGGTAACTCCGCTGCCGCCGGAGCCGCCGCTAGTGGTGGCTGTTAGATATTGATTTTCATTTTTAATTATTGTCGTCATTTTCTTTTCGGTTTGGGTACAAAGAAATTAAAATACTTCGATTTTAATTTTTTTTCCTTTTTATTATTTCTCCCAGAGAGATAAATATGTATGATAAAGTGCATATAACATCACAAAATTTATTCTAAATTAATTCTTCTTATATGCAATATGAAAATTATATATATTATAAAAATCAAATTCATAAACTTTACTATGATATTATTACTTTATTAATTGTGTAGAAAATTCTACAATCATTTTTTTATTAATATATAATGAAATTAATCATCGTAGTTTAACGGTGAGTTTAGATAAGCGACGCATATATTTGCGATTTGTGTAAAAATAGCGGTAATAGTAAAATTAAATATTGTAATGTGAGACAAAAAGTAAATTAAATGCATCGTATCCAACTGCCCATCTAAATCCACCCTAAATCATAAAACTCCAATAATCAGAAATATAATTAGGCTGTAATTGCATGGTATTATAGGCAGGCTTTGATATCCTGAGTACATTGTTATTGCCTACTTTAACTAAGGTAACATCCCGATAATAATAATTAATTTTTTTATCACGAGTTTTCTTTGAAAAGGTAAATAATTAATAATTAAATATAAATCATGAGATAATATAATTATCACTAATTATTAATTATTAATTGTAAAAGTTTTTTTTTTCGTATCTTTGATTTTCCCTCCTTTATCCTCGTCTTCTCTATTATCATAGCTCATCACATCTCTGAAGTCGACACTTCTTTTTTGTTTTTTTGGCATGAGGAGACTTTGTTTTTTTTTCCGAAATAATAATTTTAGCTTCGGTGTCAACATGTGGTTGTTTCTATGAATGAGGTTTTTGCTCAAGTTGGTGAGCATGTGTGTTTTCTCTAGAGGCAAAGGGCGGGACTAGCAACGACCTAGACTCCTTTTAAAATAAGAAATTATAGTTTATCTCCGAAAATTTATAAAATTTTCAAGTTAATGGCAAAATTATAGTTTATCTCCGAAAATATTATAATTTTGATTTTGTCATTTGAAAACTATAAAGATATAAACTAATACAGTGATAAAATTTTATTTTAACTCCCATGAAAATATAAAATTATATATTTTCGGCCTCTGAAAAATTTTCTAGTTTCGTCCCTAATTTTCTAGGGTCCGTAACAACTCGATTTTCTCGAGTTCAAGCCAACTCATTTTCGTCTACATTTAATTTGAAGAATTTAACCTTTTATGAAATTTTACATATAACAAAAGAAAACTAAAATCATCAATATTTGATCCAATGTCCATATTTCTTAAAATCAGATTTTTTCCCCGATATAACTTGAATTTTCATTAAGCACTAATAATGTTTTTAAATATATATATATATTACCTACCTTTTAACTTTCATGATAATAATTCACCGAAATAAAGAATGATTTTGATTACGCAAATCAGTAAAATTAACAGCATTTCATGTTTTAATATGTTCATATTATTACATATGATCATATGATGATACTAATGTTTCATAATGATGCCTTTTAATGGAGTAATTATTTTTATATACTTTTTCTTTCAAGCCTTTTTCTAATTATTTAATAATATTTTAATAATTTTGAGTAATTTTTTTATCCTGAATACTAGAGGTGCTCATGGGTCGCGCCGGGACGGGCCCATAAAAATTTTGGCCCGGGTCCTAGGCCCGGGCCCGGCCCAAATATGGGCCTAAAATTTTGCCCAGACTCGGCCCGAGAAAAATATAAGCCCGGCCCGGCCCGTTTTTTAAATAAATATCAAAAATTAATTTTAAAAATTAAAAAATATTTTAAAAATATTTTAAAATAAATATATTTATTATATCGGGCCGGGCCAAAAAAGTGGTGCCCGAGGCCCGGCCCGTTTTCTAAATGGGCCTCTTTTTTTGCCCAAGCCCATATTTCCGGCCTATATTTTTACCCAAACCCTCCCATATTTCGGGCAGGCCATCGGGCCGGGCCGGGCCACCCGGCCCATGAGTACCTCTATTGATTATTGAATTCAGAATTTAGAATTTTATACCTTAAATCTTGACCCCGAATCTAGAATTACAAAAATTATGTATTAATAACATGAAAATTATTAAAATAAAATTTCGTTTTTAATGTTGTCATTAACCCATTTTTCCTTCGCTTATATATAGATATAATTAATTTATAAAGGTATGTAAATTAATGCTGTCATTTAATCCATTACAATTGTTTGGAGCTCTCAAAGTCGATATTAGGTAGAAACTAATAAGTTCAAAAATTTTAATTGCAGATAAGGTTTGGGATTAAATTAATACAAAATAATGTATCCACAAAAAATAAAAATAAAAACATTTTTATATCTCGTATCAAAATTAAATTAAAAATGGAATGTACAACAACAATAATTGCAACAATACAGCTAGCACTTAGCACCTCCCATGACTAATTATATATAATCAAAAATATAAATGATAAACTGTGTAATCGATAAATGCGATTTAAATATATGTAAATTGTAACAATAAAAATTATATACAATTATTAAATGGTTACATTACACCTAAAGTCATTAAACTATTAGTAAATTTATGTTTTGGTCGCTTAATTTCAAAAATTTTATAAAATGGTCCTTAAATTATTTGAAAGTTTTCATTTAAGTCACTGGACTGTTAAAATTGTTGTGTATGTCCTTTGTTTACACCACCTACACCGATTAAAAGCTATTCTTTCCCTTCTTTTCTACAATTTATTTTTTTAATAAAACAAATTTGATCATTATGTGTCAATAAACCAAAGTTCAAATGGTTTTCTTCTCTAGTTTTTAACTTGGATTTAAAGTATGTTTTTCTACTCATCAGTGGATATTAATCTACCGTACCGATCGTCAAATTGTCGCTTAGAGCTTACTAGATAATTTTTTTATATAAAAAAGCCTTAATAACCCAAAAACTTAAATAGAAAACTTTCGAATAATTTAGTGATAATTTTGTAACCTTTTGAAATTAAATGATCAAAAAGTAAATTTATTAATAGTTTAGTAACCTTTGAGTAAAATTTACCCAAAATTATATAGAATTATTAAATTGGTCAGCATCTCGGAGCAGTCAAAGTCAAACTGATAAAATGACGGTTGTTGTAGGAACCGCACAAATTAAATTTAAAAAAAAACAGCTTAAATGTAAATCGGGGGTTCAGACCATGAAACCATGTCCGGTTCGGTCGGGTGTGAAAAAGGATGCCCTTTATGACAAGACAAAAGCCAAGATTCGTTTCCTGTCAGTTCACACGGTGGACTTTGGCTATACTAAATTGGGTTTCCAAGGTCAAATATTTTTTTAATTTATAGATTTTTAGAGTTAGTCAAACTTGTTTTTATTTGGTTTAACTCTACAATTATTCTAATAATAATATTTTTAAATTGATTAGAATATTGCAATATTTTAATTCAATAGGGAAATAAAATAATATGAGGGTTTGTTTGGATCACACAATGTAATTAAATGAGAGTGTAATTACTCTATTGTAATTTTCTAAACGTGTTTGATTGACAGAGTATAATTATATTGTAATTCCTTATGTTATGTTTAATAGTACAAATTGTAATTACATAGTTATATAAATTATATTTTTAAAAAATAATTACTATAAAAATTATTAGTATGATAAAAATAATTTCTAAACAAGTAATAAAAATTAAAATCAAATCATCATATGTATTATGTCTAAAAAAGTAGTTGATAATACGATCGCTAATAAAAAAATAAAAAAATAAGACATCATATGCTCATTATTATCATTTTTTGGTTATTGATCGAGTTCATTATCATATGGATTTGAATCTGCATCGTTAAGATTAACGAGTTTCTTTCTTCCATATACTTTATGAAATATGGATCATCTCAATTTCACCTATGTTTGAAGTTATAAAATATAGATATTAATATGATTCAACCTTTTTTTTTCATGCTATACTAAGGTGATGTTAATATCAGAAATATTTTATAGAGCAACGAATGTCTTCTCAAGCACATTTTGAAACCCTGAATGCCTAAAATTAAAGAGTTCACGAGTTGTTTACGGTGTTTGTATCTGACATCATTCTCTCAAATGATATCATACCCTATGACATGGTGTAAGAAAACCTTTTCTATTTGCATAATTAACTTCGGCCTTATAATATTTGGATTCACAATCCAAATAAATTGTAACTTTAATTATAAAAATTTATATAAACTCAACTTGGACAAAGACTTATGCTAAGTTATATCATTCTTTTATACTACATAAATTAAGTAAATATATTAATATAATCTTTATAAAAAATTATAAATTGTCGAAAACTTTCATAACGCTTCTCATAAATAATATATATATATTTGCAATATCTTTAAAAAAGTTGCTTTTTTATAAATAAGTTGTGATAAAAATTATAATATTATTTTTTTACGAATAAGTATATTATTTTATAATATATAGCATAGATACACAAATAAGTTATGTCCATACTTATTGGTCATAATTTTTTATAAATAAATATATTATTAAATGATTTATAACATGTAAAACTTTTGGGCGGTAACTCTACAAAATTTTAGAATTTAAGTAATATATATTTTAGTTATAACTTTATAAAGTCACATATTATTTTTATAATATAAATTTATAATATTTATAATTTAATAATTTTTTACCGTAACCATCCTAAAATCTCATACATCTTAATGTTTATAATATAATTTTTATAACTTATATAATTTTTTTTTTGAAATTGGATCGGGGTGTGATTACTTGTAGATTTATTCCAATTCTCACTCACCCCTAAGAATTGAAAAGTGTAATTAAAGTACTCCAATTATACCCAACTCGGTGGGACTCACCCGTTATAATTGTTACCCAAACATGTCATCATTGTGTAATTACACTTTAATCTAATTACTAAGTAGCTATACAAACACTATCTAGATGTTTAACTGGTTTAAAATGTACTAACCCTAGTCTGGTTCTCACCCCATTTCATGTTGGGTTAATTATTTATTTATTTGACTAAATTACAAAATAACAATTTAAAGGTTATAATATGCTTAAAGATCTTGTACCCTTCGTATATTGGGAATTTAATATCCATTTCTCTACCTTTTGAATTTAAAAATTTAAGTTCATTTATTAACATTGTTAAAATTCTTTTGTTAAAGTTGGTGTGATATTTTGAAATTAAAAAAAATACTCACTTGATATTCATGTAACAAAAAGAAATGACATTCTAATCAACCTGAATTCAATAGAGAATTTTAAAGGTAGTTGCCAATTATTAAAATTTCACATAAATTTTTTTAATCATAATAAAGTATATGACATGAAAGTCGGGTACCAAATCACGTAAAAATTAAAATATATAAATTAAATCTCAAATTTAAATAAAATATAAGGATCAAAACTAAAATTTAACCATTACTTTACACTCTCGAAAAACGTAGAGAGATTAAAACTAAAATTTAACCATTATATTTTCATGTGTAAAAAACAACAAATAGATAGGTAGAGCCAATATTTTCCCTTTTAATTTATTTATTACATTTTGTTAAAGTGTTTTAAGGTTTAAAACGTTTCTAACACACATATATATATTTGGATAATTTATTTTATAGATCATTCTCACAACATTATTCATGGTTCATTTCTAGCTATTTAATGATGTTTCAGTAAATTTTTTGTGTTATTTACATATAACTTCGAATCCATAATCCTAAATCTCGAACTTCGTGTTCAAAGTTTATGATTCCGAATTTCAAGTTTAAGATTTAGATTTGGAGTTTGAAGTTTAGGATTTAAGGTTTAGGATTTTAGGGTTCGGGATAGGACCCATAAACAATTTCTCTATATTTCGAGATAATCATAGAATTTAAAATTTATATTAAATTATTTTTGGATTCATAATTTTTAAAATTAGAGAATATAAAATAAAGTGGAGAACAGATTTAAATTAAATCGAAACTAGGTTGACTTTACATTGGATTTTTTTGACGTCATGATGCATTGACAAAGTGAAATCTAATTCTATTTTGAGCTTTAAGCTTCAAAGAATATTGAGGGGTGGGGTGCAATAAATAATGAAATATTCTTAGGAAAAAAAATGTGAATGATGAATAATCATAGTGAAGGGTACAAGAATCTAATGATGTAAAATAGGGAGAATGCAAGTTGTTAGGCCAATCTTCATAAAGCTACTTAATGGAACAATGTGTGACCTAAGGCATCCCTTTCTCCTTCGATACCCCCTTAAGGGATCATTTTTCTTTTATGTAATAAATAAGGGGAAATCTATTTTTTTCCTCTAAAAGTGCAACTTTTTTTAGCATGTTTGAGGTTCGGAGTTAGGATAATTATTCAGTGTTAGGATGGTTTCATATATGAGTGAGTTAAAATATTATTATATATGGGAGAAATATCCGTTTATATTGGCGTAAAATTTAAGTGATTTTATATTTTTTTCGTAATTTTTATACGATTGATATTTTAATACTTTAACCGTTGTATTTATCACGACATTTGTACTTGTAATGCATGTAAAATTTTGAATTGATCCAATATTTCTATATTATCGATCTAAAATATTGTCTATATTAATGTATATTTAACAGTTGAATTTTTTTTACATGAAACTAATAGTTAGAAAATTTCAAATTATCCAAACTTGTCATATATGATCTACGCGAATGGAGAATGAAATGTGACGGATAAATTGTTAAAATACTGATCGTATAAGAAATTATAAAAGGGTGTAAGTGAATCCTATGAAAATGTAATGTATCTTATTTATTTAGTTATGGAGTTATTATTTGAATAATCTCATTATAGGTTATGTTCTTTTTGATACAATGCTTAGAACTACCTATAACCCCTTAAATAGGAGGATAATGCGCTTCAGCGTACTCAAAATCACATCCTTCTGCATTGACAATAATGTTCATTCCAATCAAATTATGACTAAATTGACGAAAATAATTGTATTTTTTACGCGAAATTTAAATATTTATAAATAAAATTGAAAGATAACATGTAGTCAAACATATTCCAACTTACGACCTTCTTTGCAAGTGAATAAGGTTTAATCTGTTAAATCTTAAATTGAGTTTTAATTTTAAGCCAAGATTAAAGAGCATAAAAGAAAGTGTGGAGCTCTAGTTTTGTCACGAATTTATTTTCCCTTTCGCCATTATGGGTTAAGGCACGTCTTGGCCCAAGACGTCTTCAAATTAGGAGCCCAGAAAGAAACGGAAACCTTCCGATCGTTGAGACGTTGACGCACACGGAAAAAGTCGACGGTTGAGATTTCTTCATCCTATGAATTCGCCAGACAACATTCAACCACCATCTAAAGCTCAAACTCAATTCCATTCTCTCGCTTTCCGAGCTTTGTCGTGCTTTAATTCATCGCAACAGAAGAAAACCACCTGAGGGAAGGGAAGCGATACGGCGGCGCCTTCAGACTCCGACGATTAATAGCACAAGCTTTTAAAAAAGAAAATGTTCCTGCGATTGGTCTCGCGGCCATTGTTGGCGAAGTTCAAAGAGACGACGGGGATCGTCGGATTAGACGTGGTACCAAACGCCAGGGAAGTCCTTATCGGGCTCTACAACAAGACCTTGAAGGAGATCCAGGCCGTACCGGAAGACGAAGGATACCGTAAGGCCGTGGAGAGCTTCACACGCCACCGTCTGAAGGTATGCCAAGAGGAAGAAGACTGGGAAATGATCGAGAAGCGCCTCGGATGCGGCCAAGTCGAGGAGCTTATCGAGGAAGCGCGTGACGAGCTCACTCTTGTCGGGAAAATGATCGGTTCGTTCCATTCAACCTTCTATTTTTAAAAAAAATTGTTCATTTTTTATACGTCATTTAGGGCTTTTAGAATGCGAAACTTCAATGTTCAATCAAGCATATGATTGGTTTAGGGTTTCTTTAAGCGAATCTGGGTTAAATTAGAGCTGCTTATTGCATTGCTTAACTAAGGCTGCTTATGGAAAATCAGATAATTTGTTAATAAGAAGACTTTAGAATTGCTTAATTATATAATTCAACAATGGACATGGGAATTTGAATGAATTTGATGGTGAAAGTATTATAGAAATCGACTTGGTATCAGCTGATTGAGTCTTAGCTCAGTGAAGAACATGAGTTTGAGCGTGTCTTAAGTGTTGGGTAGAAGTAGGCTTTGATAAAAATAATAAAAATTAAGACCGATGTTCATCTTTTTGTAAATTAGTTTATACTATCATTTTTGTCCCTGCAGTGAATTGTGTGTTCATCTATCACCTCAATCTTCAAAACTTGCTTTATTTAAATTTGAATCTTTACTTTTCAAGCATTAGATTGATTTTATTATGTGGTGTTCTTCTGGTTTATCATCGCTTGCCCTTCTGCTTCGAACTTTAATGGTCTGGTAGTTGTTTTTCTTATCCTTGGCATATATTCTGTTTCCAGTAACTCATGTTCATAATTTATCAATGCATCTATTGTTAGTCACAGCCATCAATGATTCTTATTTACTCCATGTCAGGGTGTTTTTGGTTTGTTATCATGTTTGTTCGCACTTTTGTTGCTGTTTGTTGTGCTTTAATCTGCTCTTGACTGTCCGGTTAAGATACAAACTAAAATGCCAGAAAACTTGTTATATTTTTCATTTTTGAGTAGCGACATGACATTCTATATCATGTTGGTTTTGCAGAGTGGGTTCCTTGGGGTGTTCCCGATGACTACGGATGCGAGATTATTGAAAATGATTCTCCAATTCCAAAGCACGTACCTCAACACCGTCCCGGTCCTCTACCAGAGGAGTTCTACAAGACGCTCGAAGCTTTTTCCAAGAAGGATGAGCCTAAAATCACCTCTGGGGAGCCACAGATAAAGGAGTAATAGCATGCTGAAAAGCATTTGGCTGGAGACAATTAGGTTTTAAGACTCGAGGTTTGCATTTTTTTTTGTTTATGTTTTCAACCCTGAATTGGTGCTGTTTCTTCGATGGAACAGAGTTTAAACCCTAATACAATGGAACCATTCAATTGCTAATAATGTTAATATGGGTCCCAAAAATTTTGTTGCCCTCTCGATTTTTTTCTCCATACATATACATATGTATATGTGTATATATATTCTCCAGCTTGAAATTGGTGTTTGCAGGATTACAAATATGGTATCATGATGTTGAAAATTGCGGGTTAAATTTGTTAAATAAGGATCAAATTGCAAGAATATGTAAATATTGCAAGCTAAATATGTTAAATGAAGATCAAATTGATAAATGTGTAAATATTGATAAAAGTGTAAAATTTGAGAGATAAATTTATTCTTGTGCCAATAAAAAATATTTACATTTTGCAAAAATATTAATCAGTGATTAATTGTTCTTAATTGCATTGCTCTATTTTGTTTAGGGAACCAATTTGCTAGAGAGATCAGAGAGTTCTTTTTACCAATGAAAATAAAACTTATTGCGAAATTTCATGTTGAATTTATCATTTCAAAATCATTAGCCTCTACATGAACACTCTCCCTTTCTAAAGGAATGCAAACGGTTACCTCTCTTACAATTATTTCCCTATCAATCAACTGAGTCACAAATGTCATAAAGTTATGGCAATCTCTGCAAATGCTACTATTCTTAATCACATATATAGTAGCTTTAGAAGGTGTATTTAAAAGACCAAATACAACTGCTAGCTTCTCACTGTGATAATATGAATGCCCAATGCCTTGAAATAAATATCCATGCTTCTTAAACTCAGCTTCAAAAGATTCTATTTGCTCATAAATTTCATTTGTTCGTGGATGTGATCTTTCCCCTGCAACAAAGACATGAACTTTGTCCCTAATCTCCACCAGCAATGGCTAGGGTTCTTCCTCAATTGTTTTTCTTTCATAACCGTAAGTGTCCTCTCGGTAAAGTAGTGTCGACCGGCGTCTTGGTATAAGTTCGTTAGCAGTATATAGAAGGCTGGATCAAATGGTCGAGTTCAAGGCCTTGTTTAGCCGTATGTTCGGCTAACGGTATGTTTCTATGTGCTTTGCAGGCTCGGAGTAATGTTTTGTAGATCGAAGTGTTGGCTGTAAATGGCATTGTTTGTATGACTTCATAGCTTCCTCTAGGCGGCCACCTTGACCAAGTATACCGACCAAGTGAACATAATGGTCTAATTGTGGCTCTATGTTGTATATTTCTCTCATGGATTGAAATGCTCAGGCCGAGATCGGTTAATTTACCGTTACTACAAGCAGACAGTATGGACAAGAATGTTATAGCGTCCGGTTTAACTCCGGATAGTTTCATGTCATCGAAGGTAGAGAGAGCGGAGGAATGTACCCGTTTGATGTCAATCCAGATATCAACCCGTTCCATGAAAAAATATCTGGCATTCCAATCTCCCGAAAGCTCTTTGTGCATCGTGTATGCATCCGCATTTTCCGTACAAGTTGACTAGCCCATTTAATACTGAAAACCACTTGCACAAACCTGATTTTACGGAATGACAGTGAAGTTGCTTTCCGGTCATTATTGTGCCCAAATCAGCTGATGCAGATAGGAAACTGGCTGTACTGAATTCATCAATCTTGATATCATCATTTTTCATATCAGTGATAATGTGCAATGCTGACTCATGATGACCCATTTGATTCATTCTCGAGGCCAAAGTAGTATATGTGATTGCATCTCTACGATTCATCCTATCAACTATTTGCCATGCATCATTTAGCATTCCGAATCAGCATAAAAATTACAAGAGCATTCTGAACAGCTATATCTTCATATAAATTTGTTTTCACAACATGTCCATGCAGCATTAGTATCTGAGGAAGCAATTTGCAGCACCAAGGACCTGATGATGCTAGAGATGGTAAAGAATTCGGTTCTATTCCTGCTTCTCTCATCTCCGTAAATAAGTGAAAAGAATCGAGTTGAAGACCATGTTCAGCAAACCTGCAATCAAAGAGGTCCACGAAACGACATTCGGTAAGCTTATTCCTCTAAACACTCTCAAAGCATCTTCAACATTATCAGAGCATTTGACATACATGTTGATAAGAGCATTTCCAACCGAAACATCCCCTCCAAACCGGTCACTACCACCTCGAGTGAACTTGTTGACCGAGTGCCAGAGACAACATCAACGAGGAGACATTCAAGATGCTGGAAACATATAGTTATTCGGTATAATTCCAGAGACCCCCATTGCATGAAATGTAGATACAGCCTTTCGAACATAGAGTTTGTGCAAACCCTGAAATAAGAGCTGTCACAACATGGTATCATATTCAGGTGTCGAATTCGAGACCTTTATCGATCTTCCATCCTTCGAAATCTCGAGTACATATTGACTAAGCCGTTTTCATACCACATTCAACTTGATCCCCTTAAAATATATGAGCATGAACCAATTTTCCATAGTTTAAACCATGGGCACTACATGCTCCAAAAGCTTCACAAAAGTAAACTCATTAGGACAACCCCAGCCTTAACCATATCGACATAAAGCTGTAAAGCTTGAACCCATCTCTGCGCTAGAACACATGAAGGATCATCATAGTCCAAGTAACAGTATCATGATTCCCTTTAGTGATAAACAAGTTAGAAGCTTCAGTTACTAAACCAAATTTTGAGTAAAAGTCAATCAAACCGCTGATTAAAACCGGGTTTTGATCAAACCCTTCTTTTATTACATAACCTTGAATGCAAGTCCATAATCAAACTCCCATAGAAGAACCAACGTAGCACACTCGAAAGCGTGAACTCATTCGGGATTCCCAGATATTAACATGAATCAAAAACACGAAGGCTGTATCATGGTTTCCATTCTTGACATAAGCTGATAGAATCCTGTAACACCCTTACCCAATACCGTGCCGGAGTCGAGCATGAGGCGTTACTTGACTTAACTTAAAAGTTCGGCATAAAAATTTACTTTCAATTTAATTTCATCATCATAAGAAAGCTGTCCACCTGTACAGCAGTCACTAAAATAATTATAATTCAAGCTAGAAACTCGAAATTTAGATCCGTAAATTTTCCCTGAACTAGACTCATATATTATTCACCATAAAATTTTCAAAATTTTTTCTTTAGCCAATTAGTACAGTTTATTAGTTTAAGTCTCCCCTGTTTCACTAATCGACTATCCTGACACTCATCACTAAAATTTAATTATCTCTTATTACAGACTTCATATGGTGATTAAACTTATTTCTACTGAAAATAGACTCATTAAGAATCTATACATATAAATTATAACTATACTCTTTGTACAATTTTAATGAATTTCTATTCAGAAAGGGACTTCAGAAACATTCTTGCCCTGTTTCACTAAAATCAAATATCTAAAGTATATAATTCTTTTGCTTACTCCACTTCTTTCATATGAAAGTAGATCTTTAAGCTCTAATTTCATATTGACTCAACTTCTAATTCTATTTCACTATTTTTGGTGATTTTTAAATTTACATCAATGCTGCCGTCCAAGAACTGCTCATTGCAATTTTTAAAAAAAAATTAATTAACCTTTATAATTGTCTAACCTTCCTTGCAATTTTCAAATCACAACCAATTCCAGTTTTCATCTACTTCAAATACATTGAAGTTCAATAATAACCATTTCAAATAAAAAAATTAATATTTGATATCTAAAGTACATAAATTCAAATTACTTTTTACTTCAATCCCTACATGCATATAATCCAAAAAGTTGCTTAACATAATTACGGAGATACTTGGTATTGTATTCTTGATGTAAATCGATCCTCGAATGTATAATACGTTAATCTACAAAAACAATAAACACACACATGTAAGCTTATAGAAAAGCTTAGTAATATAGGAATAAAATAAATTTACCAAACATTGTACTTAACATATACCATTAAATTACCTAACAAAATCTTGGTGAGTTCTTGTATAACTACTATACTTTTCTTTTACATATTCTTTGGGCCATTTATATTATATCCTTGATAATTAAGGAACGGTTACGGAAAATTGAGTACTTCACTTTCACTTTGACATATGACCTCTTATCAACTTGTCCTTGATTAGATAAGTGTAGCTAGGCTACATTTATCACTTTGCCAACTTGATCAGAATAAGTGTAGCTAAAGTACCACTTATACTTTAGTCACTTGATCGATAAGTGTAGCCACTATCACTTTGTCTCTTGATCAGATAAGTGTAACCATTATACTTGGTTTCTTGATCAGATAAGTGTAACATTTCATTTGGTCACTTGATCAGATTAAGTGAGCTAAAATACCACTATCACTTTGCTCACTTGATCAGAAGTACTCAAATCCGGCGTTTCCACTTAATTTGATCATTTATTCGATTTTACATTTTATTTTATTCTCACTCAACAAATAAATGCATTTCATATACTTGTATAATCATTGAAATTAACTTTAATCATTAAATTTCAGCCATATGAACTTACCTGGGTCGATTGCAGAATTTGCAAAAGTTAGGGACTAATCAACTATTTTTCTTTCCTCGTTGCTTCAGGTTCTTCGATCTAAAATACAAATTTATTCATTCATCAGCATATATTCTATTCTAATCCATTTCACCAATTTATTGCCTTAAGTTTTCGAAATTACACTTTTACCCCATAACTTTACACAGTTTTTACAATTTGGTCCACTTCAATTAACCTCAATTGATCTAATTTTTTCTCATTAAACCTTTTCCAACTATTTAAACTACTACATAGCTTCATACTCAAAACCGCAACACCAAACCTTAATTCTCAACTTTTTTCACATTAAGTCCTAAAATCAATTTCTATCAAAATTACTTAACTAAAATCATCATATACAAAATTAAAGCTTTAATTCATGTTCATTCATCATATACTTCCAGCATGTATTCATAGAAATTTCCAACATCAGCCATAAAATCAAAACTAATGAATAATTAGTTGGGGCTAATTGTAAAAGTATCAAATCACAAAATTAGAAGAAAATAAGAATTAAACTACATATTCAAATATCATGAAAAACCACTTGTTTAACCTTCGCTATGGGCGTTTTTGCTGATAATTTGTGAAGAGATCGTTAAGATTTTTTTTCATTTTTGTCTTTGTTTTAATTTTTTGTTTAATTTGTTATTTCCAATCTTTGCCCCTTATTTCTATTTTTTTTTTTTCATTCTGCTGATTTTTCCTTACCCACCGTCAGCATAAAATTTGGGCCTATTGCTTTTTAAATCCTCCTATTAGTCACTTAAGCTATTTAATCACAATTTATAATTTTTACATTTATTTTAATTTTTAGTCTTTTTTAGTTAATTAACCTCTCCAACGTTAATTTTTAACTGATTTAATACAACTCAATGACACCTAATTATATTTCTAAATATTTTGGCTCAGTTTTTTTAAGAATCTTCGAGGTTCTTATCGTTTTTTTTTTTAATTATTTTATATTTATTCTAGTATTACTTTCATAATTTAAAATTTTTTCTAACTTCAATTTACTTTATACTTACTAATTTATAATATTTTCTAACTCGTTTGTTTAGAATTTTTAGTGATTCGAATCACGATTCCGCACCACTGATATTCAGGCTATTACAATCTTTTCTCCCTTTTAGGAATTTTCGTCCTCGAAATCTTCATACTGTTTGATATTAGATATGAGATTCATATTCCTCCGTTTCCAGGTGCCTCCTCAGATCCTATTGTCGATTTTCCTAAACTTTTTATATGGTCAACGTTTATTCCTCACTCTTTTCCTTGGAGCTAACAATTTTTCACTCGGTTCTTTCTGAATATTCATGTGCGAGGTTGGTGTCTATTTCCATAGAGGATTACATGTGATGGATTTAAAGATCTTGTAAGTCTCACATAGAACATGAAAACATTATGATTTTTCAAGTTTCCGGGGCAAGCAATCGATAATAACCGGGTTTTCGATTTTTCAATGATTTATACGGCTCGACTAAATTGTGGGCTGAGTTTTCTGTTGCGAAGCAAACTTTCCTTCCACGGTGAACTTCAAAAATAAACAACGATCACCCACCTAAACTTGATATCTTTCTTAAAACCTC